>NW_017670347.1:778126-835215 GCF_001879085.1 Nicotiana attenuata
CTGAAGATGAATTCAGAAGAATTTTAGCGTTGGTAAAATCTCTAACCCTGCAGTTTGAGCATATGAAAACCAATAAAAGTAACTTATTTTGGTATTATTATAAATAGAATCCTATTTATGGTGAATGTCCATATTTAGAGAGATTCTAGGGTTATTACTTGGTAGCTAAGTCAACCTCTCCTATAAATAGAGGGGTTTTATTCCATGTAATTCATCCCAAAATTCCAATAATAATTTCCTTTCTCTTCTTCTCTGCAATATTGTTCTTCTACGTTTTATTGTTTCATAACACGTTATCAGCACGAGACTCTACCATCTCAAGAAGCTCTTTGAGAAGATTAAGGTAATTTTTCTCCTCTTATTAATTATGACTGACATTATGAAAAGAAAGTTCGTTGCCCCTTTGGAAATTTTCGGGCAAGAACTATTTATGTGACAGGGGTGTTGGTGCTTGAAGATCATTTAGTGACAATGGGGTCTTGGAGAGCGCCATTAAAGATAGAAATAAGCAATCCACCCAAGACTGTGCTAAGGCCTTGTTTTTCTTGCGCCATCACCTTGATGAAGGTTGAAAAATTGAATATCTCACAGTCAAAGATCCACTTATTTTGTGGAATGGCTTAAAAGAAAGATATGACAACTTAAAGTTGGTCACTCTTCCACAAGCACGATATGATTGGGTTCATCTGAGGCTCCAAGACTTTGAAGTCTGTTTCTGATATAATTCTCGCATGTTCAGAATTACTTCTAAATTTGAAACTCTTGTAGAGACACTATCACTGATTATGATATGCTTGAAAAAAACGTTCACAACGTTTCATGCCTCCAATATGGTCTTGTAACAGAAGTATAGAGAGAAAGATTTCAAGAAGTACTCTGAGCTGATTTCTCTTCTCCTTGTGGCTGAGCGAAACAATGACTTGCTCATATGAGAAATCACGACAAAAGCGACCCCCCCTGGGTCTACACCATTGCCTGAAATGGATAGGTTATTCCCATTATGCCTAAGCGTGGAAAAGGTCGTGAACTCTATTCGTTAGTCGTGATCGTGTGGTCATGGTCATAGCCGTGGCCAGAGCCGTAGACAAGGAGAGAAATTCCTGGTGGTAATCATTCCCCAAAGAGAATATAACCACCAAAAGTGGAAAGGGAAAGATGAGAAGCCGAAAGCCAAATGGTTTCAGAAACTGAATGCTATCGTTGCGGTGGAAAAGGGCATTGGCAAATATTTGTCGTGTACCAAGACATTGGTTGAGCTTTATCAAGCATCTCTAAAGAATAAAGGCCTGAAGCCAATTTTTGTCTCTGACAATGATTTTTGACATCACCCACTCTTGGATTGTGGCAGATTTCTTTGAGCGCCTGATGGAAAAAATAGACCACTTGATCGGGTGATGGAGCCGTGGTTAAAGATGATTGAGTAGTTCAATTTTATTTGTGCCTATTCGTAGTAGTTAATTGAATAAAAAATCATGTAATCATAGTTCTTTACATGAGTAGTAAGTCATCAATATATCATTAGTATATTTATTTTATAAAATAGTATTTAGTACGTTTTGATTAAATATGATTTCTTATATTCGTTTTTAAAACAATGGAACTTGATGTCTAACCAATCACGAGTGAACTGCAACCCACCGAATGTTGTAATGTATTTACGGTATCATTTTTTTTTTTGCCTACAGATCATTTACAAATTTCAAAATAGTGTAATTAATTTTGTAAAAGCTAGCAAATTGGCGATAAATGTACATTTAGCATTTACTAATGACAAATAACATAATCATGGCGTACAGTATCAATAGAATCACTTTAATAAATAGTTTGTTTACTGACTTACAGCCAAGTCTGATATAGTAGTATACTGGTTAATTTTTACGATATTTGTGTTTCAAAAGGTGTTGATTTTGCTTTTCTTTTTCAGTTTTTTCAAAAAGCTTTTTAGCTAAACACTATTAGGAGCAGTAGTAACACTTCTTTTCGTTGGAATTTATGGCCCATGCGTCACACTTTGTTTATTTTTGTATTCATTATTTCAATTTTCTCTTCCCGTGTAGCAACTGTTTGGAATATCAATATTCTCTAATAATAAAATAATTTTTTTTGATATCAACCCATGGGTGGAAGCAAATGTGGATATTCCACAAAGCAAACTTGGATCAAAATTCAATTGTAAAAGTATTTGTTTAGTTGATTTCATGTACAACACATACAATATTCAAAGAGAAGAAATATTTTCTCTAATTTAAGTATGTGTAAGGCAGATGTTTACTACAATTTTCTGGTAGTAGTAAATTAACTGAAGGCTCTGGAAGAGCTACTATAACTCTGCCTTAAGGGAACAATACTTATCATAGAGAATGGCAATGTTCTCTCCAAGTCCAAGAGGAACTTGTTGAGGTTTTAAAGATATCCGCAGAATGGATATGCATATTGAAGACAATAGATGAGGAATAATTCTTGAATATCTCATCATTACCAAAAATGTCTCTGGCCAGTAAAGGGCTATGAGAAGTTCCCATCTTTGTCTTGTGGCCTGTATTGGACAAGAATTATGCAATTGAGGCACATTCTATTGTAAACCAAAAGCGTTACCGATTCCAATACTTTGTACTTTGGCATGATCGATTGGGACACCCTGGATCAATTATGATGAGGACAGATTATAGAAAACTTCAAATGGGCGCATCCATTAAAGATTTAAGGATTCTTTTTAAATAATGAATTTTCTTGCACTTCTTTTATCCAGGCAAGTTAATTATTAACGCATCACCAACAAAGGTTGGAATTGAGTCCCCTGCGTTTTTGGAACGTATACAAGGGGACATTGTGGACCTATTCACCCACCTAGTGGGTCGTTTAGATATTTCATGGTTCTTAATAGATGCATCTTCTAGATGGTCTCATGTGTGCCTATTGTCATCACGCAACCTCGCGTTGTGGGCAAAATTGAATGGCACAAATAATTCGATTACGGGCACAATTCCCCGATAATCCAAATTAAGTCTATTAGACTTTGATAATGCTGATGAGTTTTCATCCCAAGCACTTAATGATTATTGCTTATCAATTGGGATAAAAGGTGTAACATCCTGTAGCTCATGTTCAACACTCAAAATGGTCTTGCAGAGTCTTTAATTAAAACGTCTGCAATTGATAGCAAGACCGTTACTACATTGAAAACGAGGTTACCCCACTTCTGTTCTGGGGTCATGCCATTTGCATGCAGCAATGCTAGTTTCGTCACAGACCGACAAAATTATCATAAATATTTCCCCGTTGTAATTAGTTTTGGGCCATGAACCTAATATAATCCCATTTAAGAATTTTTGATGTGCGGAATATGTGCTTGTAGCACCACCATATCGCACCAAAAATGGGTCCGCAAAGAAGGTTAGGAATATATGTTTGGTTTTGAATCGCCCTCGCATTATTCTGCTACCATCAAAACATTGGACGGGGATTTTGTGTTAGCTAGCATTCAATATTGCAGACTGTCGATTCATGAGACACTCTTCCCAAAGTTAGGGGGAGAAGTTGGTGAAACCAAACGAGAAATTTTGTGGAAAAATCCATCATTATCTCATCTTGATCCACGTGCCTCTAGATGTGAAAAAGAGGTGCAAAAGATTATTCATTTGCAGAAAATAGCAAATCAAATGCCAGATGCATTTACGGATATGAAAAGGATAACAAAATCACATATCCCTGCGGAGAATGTTCCAATCCGTATTGATGTCCCTGTTGGACAATCTTCTAGTGTCATAGCTAATGAGTCAAAAGCACGCCTGAAACGTGGCAGACCATTAGGTTCCAAAGATCGAAATCCTACAAAAAGGAAACTAAATGATCAAAATGACACTACGAAAGAATCTCATGAAGAAATCCACAATTTAATAAATTCTGAGATTCATGTGGAATCCACTGAGCCCGAGACTCAAGAAAATAAGGAACTATCAATAAATCCAATCGATATTGAGACAAATTTGAATCGAGTGGATATAGTGGTGGATTATGTCTTTGCATATAATGTTGCATCTAGCATTATGCAAGAAATTGAGGATCTTGAACCTCAGTCTGTTGGAAAATGTTGACAAAGACTTGATTGGCCAAAATGGCAAGAAGCAATCCAATCAGAGTTGAATTCACTTGCAAAACGTGAAGTTTTTGGACCTATAGTCCAAACACCTAATGGTGTTAAGCCTGTTGGCTATAAATGGGTCTTTGTACGCAAGAGAAATGAGAAAAACGAGGTACAAAGATATAAGGCACGCCTTGCTGCATAAGGATTTTCACAAAGGCCTGGTGTCGATTATGAAGAGACATATTCACCCGTTATGGATGCTATAACGTTCCGTTATCTCATTAGTTTTGTTGTCCATGAAAAGCTTGACATGCATTTAATGAATGTGGTTACCGCCTATCTTTATGGCTCATGTTGGCCCAAGTAAAGGTTAGTTTTGAAGACTGACAAAGGAACTCAGACATGAACCAGGTCCATCCAGTGGTCCATCCCTCAGGTTCACAAAAACGGGCAGATTCAAGCATGTGGGATGCACGTGAAGGAGATAAGCTTAAATTGGTGTATTTAATACCTCCTGATCGAAAAGGTTGCATAATTGATAAGGAGAAGGACTCCTTAATCAAAGAGAACACAATTCAAGATAGGGAAGGAGTTAGAAGTTGAAATCAACTAGAACTCTTCCACCAAGGAAGAGTTGCATCAGAACTCTAGTTATTTCTTCATCTACTAACTCTATAAATTTTAGGATGTTCTCACATTAAATGTGTTGCACAAAAACGCAGAAGCTAAACGTGAATTGGGAGCAAAATAGCAAGGCTTTTTGCAAGCAATTCGTGTGTGATTCAAGTGTGCAAACCTGAAACTACAAGAACCAAATTGAAGAACCAGCTCCATAAAGAGTTTTATGTGTCTTTCTTTATTTCTAGTTCAATTGTAGTAGTCATTTTATATTGTACCTTTCAGCTTTATCTAGAAGCAATTGTAATAGGTAATTTGAGTGTTCAAGTTAGAGTTAACTTGAAGTTGTCGCAGCAGTTAGAGGCTGGTTGCCACAACGGGATTAGAGTTAATCCTTAGGTTTACAAAGAGTTTTGTAAATGCAGTTTTGGCTCAGTGATTTTAGTGGAAGTTTGGGAAAATCCTACTGAATAGTAGGTCGTGGTTTTTTTCACCTTTTGAGCCAGGTGTTTTCCACGTAAAAATCTCTGTGTTCTTTATTTTATGTACTTTTAATTCCGCAAACAGTAGTAATAAGTACACCTAGAAGAACCAGGTCCTTCATGAAGCAGTTTAAGAGAAAAATTGAGTACCACACAAATCACCCCCCTCTTGTGTGGTATTGACGTTTAGAACATCAATTGGTATCAGAGCAGGTTATCCTTGAAGAGGCTAACACCTTAGGAACAGATCAAGATGAGTGCACGACCTGGAAACTGGGAAGGGCAATCCACTGATAGGCCTCTACTCTTTAATGGGCAGTACTACTCTTGGTGGAAAAACAGGATGAGAGATCACATCATCGGAGAAGACTATCAGTTATGGGACATTGTCACTGATGGTCCCCTTGCTACTATGAAGAAGAATTCTGAAGGAGTAGATGTGCCAAAAACAAGAGCTGACTGCAATGCTGAGGACTTGAGGAAGTGGGAAAAGAATGCAAAGGCCAAGAAATGGCTTGTGTGTGGACTTGGTCCAGACGAGTACAGTAGAATTCAAAGTTGTACCACTGCTAAGGAGATATGGGAAACTTTACAAGTGGCTCATGAAGGAACTCTTCAAGTTAAGAGATCAAGAGGAACACTGCTATATTCTCAATATGAGAATTTTACCATGATGGAAGGAGAAACCATCCAAGAGATGTACACAAGGTTCACAACACTAACAAATGAACTTAAATCTCTTGGAAGGGTTATTCTTGAAGAAGACAAAGTTGAGAAGATTTTGACACGGGTTCTGCCAATCTCTTGGGAAAGCAAAATCACAGCTATTCAGGAATCAAAGAACATTGCCACTCTTAAGTTGGATGAGCTAATTGGAAATCTCACTGCCTATGAACTTAGAAGGCAAACCATGAAGATGGATGCACACAAGAAGGAAAGGAGCATGGCATTCAGAATCACTGAAGGTGCTGATCTAGATGAAGATGAAATGACCATGATCACAAAGGATTTTAAGAAGTACCTAATAAGAGAAAATGGTCCTTCAAGAAATGGAAGCTACACAAACCAAGGGTTCCTGAAAAACAAACCAATGAGGGGTGCTACAAGTGTGGGAAGACTGATCACCACATCAAAAACTGCCCTCAATGGGAAATTGAATGGAAGAAGGAAAGAGCTGAACGAAAGAGCAGGAAGAAGGAACAGGTTCATCACAAGAAGAACAAAGGATCAACAAAGGCTATGGTTGCTGCTTGGGGTGAGAGCTCAGATGATGACTCAGAAGACGAAGATGGAGATGAACAAGCACTTATGGCAATTGGGAAATCCGATGAGGAATCTGAGGTAAGTATAATTCATCTCAAAGACAAGATTAAGTTTTTGTCTAAAGAAAGTCTATCTGAATTACTTCTAGATTTCATTGATGAATTTGAAGTTATAAACAATGAAAAGGAACATCTGTCTAAGGAGTGTGTGATTCTGAAAGCTAAGTGCAAAAACTTGGAACTTAGAGCTAGTGAAAATGATAGTAAAAATGCTGAGTTGGAGAACCAGGTTCATGAACTTGACACCATAGTCCTAGAGCTTAAATCTGAAAATCTAAAATTGAAATTAGGAACTGGTAAAAAGAAATCTGATCACACACAACTCACTTTAGAAGAAAATGTAGGAAAAATAAAAGATGAGTTATACAAAAGAGATGAGCAGATAAGAGTCCTTAAGGAGGATCTAAACAAGGTTAAGTACGAGCTAGATAAAACCTGTAAATGGAATAGGTCCTCCGATGCACTTTCATGGCTACATGAACACCATAGTAGCAATAAAAGAGGACTTGGCTACGGGACCCCTACACCTAAGTGGGATCCCAAAAGCAAGTACCTCACACTTCCTGAGAACAAAATTTGCACACATTGTGGTAAAACTGGTCACTATAAAAGTCAATGTATTGCAAAAGAAAAGGCTAGTCAAAAGAATAAAGAATTTGTTCAAGGGAAAAATAGGCTGCCAGGTTGGGCTAAAAAGAATTTGATTCACCCTTTTGCCTATAGAAAGGGACCCAAACTAGTTTGGGTTCCTAAGACTAACCCCTGAGCAATAATAAATCAGCTCTGGTCTCAAAACCACCAAGAATAACCAACATGACCGATAAACGCGGTCCACAATAAGAGAATCTCCCACAGGAGTAGAAACATAAACTGGGGAACTCAAAGAATTCCGAGATACACCCAAATGCGGAGCAAATTAAGAGGACGCATAAGAATATGTGGAGCCTGGATCGAATAGAACCGATGCATCTCTGTGACAAACCAAGATAGTACCTGTGATGATAGAATCGGAGGCGACAGCCTCAATACGGGCTGGAAAAGCATATTATCTGGCCTGGCCTCCCCCTCAAGGGCGACCTCCACCTCTGGCTGGTTGGGCCGGTGGAGTAGCAACTGCTGCTGGGACCATAGACTGGGAACTCTGCGGGGCATGTTGTGGCTGAGGAGTCTGCGGAGGTGCACCCCTCCTAAGTCTGGGACAATCCCTCACCATATGGCGTGCGTCACAACACTCAAAACAAGCTCTTGGAGGACGTGGCGGATGTGACTGGCTCGGGCTAGGTCTGCTAGGCTGACCACTGGAAGCACCTCGTGCAGGAGTCGCACTAGAAACTGGAGGTGCATAATAAGGCTCCTGAGGCCAAGGTGGGGCTGGAATACCACTGGCTGTTGGAAGAGCTGAATGAACGAGGCGACTCATATGACCCCTACCATGACGACCTGCAGCTGGGGCACAGGCACTAGAATAATGGCCCGACTCTCGAGACCTCTTGGCCTCCCTCCCCTCTCTGTCCCTAGCATGCGTACCCTCAATCCTCCTAGCAATGCTCACCACCTAATGATAAGATATATCCATTTCTAACTCACGAGCCATGTTAGATCTGATGCTGGGAATAAGCCCCTCAATAAACCAGTGAACCTTCTCGCGAACCATAGAGACCAAAGCTGGTGCATGTCTAGCCAAATCGGTGTAACAGATAGCATACTCCGAGACGGTCATAGTACCCTAACGCAAATGCTCAAACTCCATGCGCCAGGCGTCCCTAAGACTCTGGGGGACATACTCCCTCGTGAACATATCTGAAAACTGAGCCCAAGTCAGGGAAGTTGCCTCAACCGGTCTATCTAACTCATAAGCACGCCACCACTGATAGGCGGCTCCTCGAAGCTGGAACGTAGTGAAGGAACCCCCGTTCGATCCTTATATGCCCAAATTACGGAGGATACGGTAGCACTCCTCAAGAAATCCAAGGGCATCCTCTGAGGCTAGCCCGCTAAAAGTCGGAGGCTGATACTTCTTGAACCTCTCAAGCCTCTTCTGCTCCTCCTCTAAAGCTAATGCCCTCTCCTCGGGCTGAGCTGGCGCTACCGGCTGTACAAGAATAGCCTTTGGGACATGATCAATATGCACTCGCTGCTCAGGAGTGCGGGCGGCGGGAGTCTGTGCTCCTCCCCGGCCTGGGATGTAGCTGCAGCAAGGAGAAGCATCCCTGCCTGAGCTAGAGTGGTGTACATAGTAATAAATTGTGCCAAGGTCTCCTGGAGTGCTGGAGTAGTAGTGGCAGACGCATTCGGTGTCTGGACTCCGGCTGGTACTGCTGGTGGTACCTCGGCGGCAGCTCTCGCGGGCGCTCTGGCTGCACCACGAGCGCGTCCTCGGCCTCTAGCCCGTCCCCAGCCTCTGACGGCTCCAGTAGGGGGCGTGGGTGCCTGGTCATCTCGAGTAGCGCGTGTCCTCACCATCTGTGAGAGAATAGAAACAGAAGTTTAGAATTGTGATATCAAAAATCTGTCAAGACAAGGAAATCAAATGAAACGGAAATTTTCCTAACAATTACATAGCCTCTCGTAAATTAGTGCAGATGTCTCCGTACCGATCAGCGAGACTCTAATAAACCGACTTGTGATTCATGACTCCTATGAACCTAGAGCTCTGATACCAACTTGTAACGACCTCGGTTCGCCCTCCGTGAACCATCGCGACGACACCTAGTCTCTACGACTAGGTAAGCCTAATTGCAGAAAAGAAACCAAAATTTACGGAAATATTTAATAAAAAACAGATAAAAGAAATAAACAGCTTTTAAAGGTGCCGCTCGACAAACACAATATTTAACTCTCAAAACCAACACATATATCCAAGACCCAGAAACACATGAATCACAAGCTAAGAAGTACTACATAGCTCTAACTCCAGAATGTCTAACAAAAACTGAAATACAGAAGGGCTAATACTAAACTACAAGAATAGAAAGAGACTCCTCGGTCTGCGGATGCGGCAGATATACCTCGAAGTCGCTATAGCGGTCACCTCGCCTCAGAGGTGGTAGGACTGAGTCGAAGTACCTGGATCTGCACATGAAAAACATGCGCGGGATGGGCATGAGTACACTACAGCGGTACTCAGTAAGTGCCAAGCCTAACCTCGGTTGGGTAGTGACGAGGAAGGTCAGGGACCTACTGAGGTTAAATAAGATATAAGGTTTAACAGTGTGAAATAAATAGTGTAAGTAAGTAACACAGGATATGAAAGATAGCAACAACTATTACAAAGGCAAGTAAAACACAGAAAGAGAGTACAACTCAGCTCCGAGATAACAACTGGGGATCTTCCAGGATACCGTCCTGTAGTCCGCAAATATAAATATCATATCCAGTGGATCTCCCGGGTGCAGTCCCATAGTCCAACTCATAAATGCGCGGGGATCTACCGGAATACCACATCCGTAGTCCCAATAATAAATACTCAGTATTGGGGAATTCCAATGTAAAAGTGCAGGGGGATCTCCCGGAATGCAATTTTGTAGTCCCAAAGTAAACATACAGGGGAGCTTCCGGATACCGTCCCGTAGTCCCTAGGTAAATACACAGCAGCAACAAGAACTCAATTCAATCAATTTCATACCAAAGTGAGACAGAAAATTCTAACCTAGCATACTTCACGTAATACAAATAAGGTAGTTAACTCAAATAGAACAATTTAGTCAAGTAGACACGCTTCTCTAGACTAACAGCAGGCTAAATTTCCAAGTAGTGTAACCAAGAAAAAGAAGAACACAATTCAAGGCTATTTTTAATGAAATAAAAAAATCAGATTTCAAACAATTAGCACAAGTACGCGCTCGTCACCTCACGCACAAGGCATTTCAAATATCAAAATACCAATCCTAAGGGGAAAGGTACCCCACACAAGGTTAGACAAGCCACTAACCTCGAACCGGCTCAAATGTCAACCCGAAACCACGTTCTTGCCACGAGTATCCGACTCCAAATGGCCCAGATCTATACAATTAAATTTCATAACGTAAATAACACTTCAAGTAACTGATTCAACAATTAAATTCTAAGCTAATACGCGAAATTAGGTAAAATAACCAAAACGCCCCTCGAGCCCACATCTCGGAATCGGGTGAAATATATATTTCCAAAATCATCACATTCTCATGAGTTCATACATACCAAGAACACTGAAATCGGAGTCCAAATGACCCCTTAAATTCTTATTTCAAGTCTCTTAAATCCCAAGCCCTAATTCTTCCATATTAGGCCTAGTTTCCATGATTTACAAGGTAGAATTCACATTAGAAACGAGTTTTAAGAGCAAGAATCTTACCTCCAAGTGATTCCCTTTGAATCCCTCTTCAATCCCCTCCAAAGAGCTCCAAAAAAGATTAAAATAGTGGAAATAAAATTCAAAGTCGTGTAACCCCTTTTAAAACCATTCTGTCCAGCAGTTACCGTATCAGCGGCCTTGGGACCGCTTCTGCGGTCCCGCATTTGCGGACTAAAGGTCGCACCTGCGACCCATCACCTAAATGCCCTGATTCCGCATCTGCGGCTCCCCACCCGCAGGTGCGGTACTGCCTTTGCGAAAATATACCGCATCTGCGGTTCCTGTTGATTTCCCTTATTTCCGCTTCTGCGGCTCCTCTTCCGCACGTGCGGCATCGCACCTACGGTCCCGAAACCTCAAGTGAGGAAATACCAGAAGCAGCAAAGTTCAGCAGCTGTTCACACCCTTCAAACTCCCCGTCAACCATCCGAAATCATTTCGAGGCCCCCGAGACCTCAACCAAAGGCACAAACAAGTCTAATACCACTGTCCAAACTTGTACCAATCCTAAAACACCTAAAACAACATTAAAACCTCAAATTAACCATGGATTCAAGCGTAAGCACTCCAAGTTTCTCAAAATACGCTTTCGATCAAACAGTCTATCAAACCTCGTCCGAATGACCTGAAATTTTGCACACACGTCACATTCAACATTACGGAGCTACTCCAACTTCCGAAATTCCATTCCGACCCTCGGATCAAAATCTCACTATTGAACCGGAAACTTCAAAAATCCATCTTTCTGCATTTCAAGCCTAAATTAGCTACAGACCTCCAAAACACAATCTGATCACACACCCAAGCCCGAAATCACCCAACGGAGCTAACGGAACCATCGAATTTCCATTCCAAGGCCGTCTTCACACTATTCCGACTATGGTCAAATTTCCAAGACTTAAGCTCTTATTTAGGGACTAAGTGTCCCAAAACTCTCCGAAATTCAAAACCGAACATCTCGGCAATTCAAAATAGCAGAAATAAACACGGGGAAAGTAGTTAATAGGGGATTGTGGCGTAAATTGTAAAAACGACCGGCCGGGTCGTTACGTCCTCCCACACTTAAACATTCGTTCATCCTCGAACGAGCACAAAAACATACATGAAGTAGTGAAAAGATGAGGGTACTGGCTGCGCATATCCTGCTCGGTCTCCCAGGTCGCCTCCTCGACCGGCTGACCCCGCCACTGGACCTTCACTGACGTAATGTTCTTTGACCTCAGCTTCCTAACCTGCCTATCCAATATTGCCAATGGCTCCTCAACATAACATAGATCCTTCTCTAACTGGACTGAACTGAAATCCAACACATGCGACGGATCACCGTGATACCTCCGGAGCATTGAGACATGAAATATCGGATGAACCCCTGCCAAGCTGGAAGGTAAGGCAAGCTCGTAAGCAACCTCCCCAACACGTCTCAAAATCTCAAAAGGGCCAATAAACATCGGGCTCAGCTTCCGTTTCTTCCCGAATCTCATATCGCCCTTCATAGGCGAAACCCGAAGTAGAACCCACTCTCCAACCATGTAGGAAACATCATGAACCTTCTGGTCCGCGTAACTCTTCTATCTGGACTGGGCTGTATGGAGTCTATCCTGAATCACCTTGACCCTCTCCAAAGCATCCTGAACCAAGTCTGTGCCCAATAATCTAGCCTCACCCGGCTCGAACCAACCCACCGGAGATCTACACCGCCTACCATATAAAGCCTCGTACGGTGCCATCTGAATGCTGGACTGATAGCAGTTGTAGTAGGAAAACTCCGCCAATGGAAAGAACTGATCCCAGGAACCTCCAAACTCAATCATGTATGCACGAAGCATATCCTCAAGAATCTGAATAGTGCGCTCCGTCTGAGGGTAAAAGGTTGTGCTCAACTCCACCCGAGTACCCAACTCCAGTTGTACGGCTCTCCAGAATCGCTATGTGAACTGAGTACCTCTATCTGAAATGATGGAAACTGGAATACCATGCAGACGGACAATCTCCCGGATACAAATCTCCGCCAACCGCTCCGAAGAATAGGTCGTACACACAGGGATGAAATGCACGGACTTTTTCATTTGTCGGGCTAGGGACCTCGGAATTCGATTCCGGGCATATGCCCAAGTCCCATATTTTCGAGTCCGGGTCCGTTCACCCAAAATATTGACCGAAGTCAACTAAAATCATATTTTTAAGACAAAAATCATTATTTCTTAAATTTTTCACACAAAAGCTTTTTGCGCCTAGACTGCGCACGTAAATTGAGGAGAGATTAAAGGAGGTTTTCAAGGCCTCAAAATACAGAAACGAATTCTAAAACAAAAGATGACCTTTTGGGTCATCATAATTTATTTATAGCTGTGGCGGAATATAAATCTATGAGAAGACTGGATTAATATTACATTTATTTTTAACTATCGTGGAGTATAAATATTTATGAGTAATCCTTTTTTTTTTATTTAATTTGTGTAACGATCGTGCCGATCGTTTTGAGCTATAGCATGTTATTCGGCGGTTTGAAACTTTGGGTAGCTTCACCTTGTGTATTATGACTTGCATGTGTAGTTGTTTTCGATTTTCGAGAAGTTTAGGGTTTGTTTGGAAGAATAATTCCCAATTCGGAAGTTTTAAGTTGGAAGAGTTAACCAGGGTTTTACTTTTGAGTTAACAACCTGGGAATAGGGATTTGAAGGTTCCTACAGGTTCTTAAGGTGATTTCGGACTTAGGCGTATGTTCGGCTTGAGTATCGGGTGATTGGGAGTGACTCGACGCTTATTATGGAAGTTTTCATTTTTGAAGGTTTTCAAAATTTCTAAGTTTGACTTGTTGTGGACTTTGGTATTATTGGACCAGGGTGATATTCCCGGACCTTGAATAGGTTCATTTAGTCGATTGCAACTTGTGCGTGAAGTTTGGTCGTAATCCGAAATGTCTATTTGTGATTCAGACGTGTTTAGCGAGGTTTGAAGGTTCGAAAGTTAAGAAAAGGATTTTGATCTTTGATATTCTTGGTTTTGATATTATTCATGGCATTTTGATCCTTCGGATAAGTTTGGATATGGTATGTGAACTTGTTGGTATGATTGGACGGGGCCTCGGGGGTATCGGGAGCCTCGGGTGTGTTTCGGGATGGTTTCAAACCAATTCCCTTTGATTTGAAATTTCTGGTTTCTGGTGTCAGTGGTGTGCATCTGTAACGACCCGCCCAGTCATTTTGAGTGTTGTAGCCTTGTTCCCCCATTTACTTCTTAGTCTATGCTCAATTATTTTTATGTGACTTGTTAGGGTAGTTGGTTTTGTTCCGGAGATATTCCGGAACGAATGGGGACACTTTTTCTTTTTGGGGGTAAACTTTTATTCTATTTAACCAAAAAAAAAGATCAATTACAATACAGGAACTGCTGACCAGTTCCTTATCTCTACTTGACAACTAATTGCTCAACTATAACCTATACAAGATTTTGATTTCACCTATAACCTATACACATCCTAAAGCATATACAATCTGCATTATAAACAAAAGGGCAGTACATTTGACATAACAAAGAAACTAAACTTGTTTAAGGAAACCAGTTCAATGCCTCAAAATGCTTCTGCCAGCTGAGATATGCGTTGCCTCTGATGTGTATATGGCTTGCAATTTCTCTACACATTCTATCTGGTGACGAGCTTCCACTGTGAAATCTGATCTTGTTCCTATCTCGCCATATGAGGTATACCATCATCCCAAAAACAGCTGAGACAATTGTCCCAAATCCTTTTTTTTTCCTAGCACAGGTTGTCACCCATTTCATCTCTTCCTGCCACATTCTTATTTGCCTTTGACAACCAAGCCAATTCAGTAACCTTTGCCAGATATTCTTAGTGTATTCACAACCAAAGAATAAGTGATCAAAGTGTTCATCATCTAGGCCACATAATACACAAGCTTGAGGAACTTGAATACAAATTTTCTGTAGCATCTCAATAGTAGGTAGTCTCCCTTGCACAACTAGCCATAAGTTGAATTTGTGTCGAGGGTGTATATGTGGTTGTAAGATCAGGCATTTCCAGTACACCTTTTAGTCCTAAGGGATCTGCAACTTATATAGCTTCTTTATGCTGAATCTTCCATCTTACTTTGCAATGCCATTAGTCATGAAGTCAGGTCTCCTTGCAAGGTAGGTAGATCAAGGATAAGCTTCCTGAGTTCAAGAATTTTCCTCACTACCCAGGCTGCATTCTTGGGTATGGACATATTATCAATGGTTTGATTCTTGATGTAATAAGCATGGATCCACCTGATCCAAAGGCAATTCTTTTTTTTGGTTATAGCCCGTAAGTGTTTTACCACTGCTGCTTTATTCCAGTTGTACAGGTTAATAACATTCAATCCTCCCGCTGCTTGTGGCAAGCATATTTTTTCCCAAGACACCAATGCTTTCCTAGAGATTTTTGCTTTTCCTATCCATAAGAATGTTCTGCATATGGTTTCTATCATTTTCAACACCTTCTTTGGCAGTAGGAATATTTGTGCCCAGTATGATTGTACACCAAAGATCACAGATTTTATGAGCTGTAATCTTTTTGAGTATGATAAAAGCTTTGATGTCCAAGAGCTTATCCTTGAAGTGATATTTTCTACCAGTGGCCAGCATTGGTTGATTGACAGCTTCCTTGATGCTAGTGGCACTCCCAGGTATTTGAATCGCAATGTGCCCTCATTATATCGTATCTCCTGCAAGATGCCCTCCTTTAGATTTGCAGAAATGCCAGCAAGGTATGTCACACCTCCTTTTTTACACACCACCCTGAAGGATAGTATATAAGGGAGTTTTTCCTATTTAAGTGACATTATTCGAAATGGGATTATTTTTTATCAGAGTCGCCACTTGGGATAGTTTATTTGGTGTCCCAAGTCACCGGTTTATTTTGAATCCCAAATCGAGGAAAATTTCGACTTTCCTTTTGAAGTCTGCGAACCAGAAATTCTGAATAAGGAATTCTGTTAACCCGAGGGAAGGTGTTAGGCACCCCCGGATTCCGTGGTTCTAGCACGGTCGCTTAAACTATCATAATTGGCCTATTATCTGATTTTAATACATGTTTAGACTATGGTTCAATTTTAATTTTAACCGCTTTATTTAATTATTTTTTAAAGGAAAAATGCAACGTCATTTAAAATACGCTCGAACCACGTCACATAAATGCACCCGCGGCTCTCGACATATTTTATCTAACATTGTTGGGATTTGGATTTGGGTCACATAAATGTGCACCCGAGTTTAGGAAGGTAAATTATTAAACAGCGCGCCTAAAGCAACTACGTACTTTCAAGTTTGCGAGGGCCATGGAAATTCAACTAAATGGCGCGCCTCGATTTCTAAGGATTTTAAAAATTAAGCGAGGGCCATGCATTTTTGAGATTTTATTTGGCACGGCACACCTCAAGTTATTTCAAAGGATTGTACTCAACTAAAACAAACTACGGATGTTCATAACTATATCCCTAAGTTACTTCAAGATTATTGTAACTCATTGATTGTGGATAAGTATTACAGAAGAAATTAGGATTACTTCGCAAATTAGTCTATATCAAAAATGCTTATTCACTCGCAATTCCTTAGCAAAGCAGGACGTAATTAACAACCAGAAGATCATGCTTGAGCGCAGATGAAGTGAGTTCAGTGATCAGCCACCATATTCATTAGTTTAATCAAACAAATGAGCCAAAGAACATATACTATCATTTTAAAAGGGCGAACACCAGTCTAACAAAACAAGACGACTGACCCGGGAAATAAAATATCAACAATCCCCACAATCATGTTTCATAAAGGAAAACTAGTACCAGAATTTTCGTGCATAGCAACACAAAATCAGTGGATGAATCGATCAATATCAGGTAACTCAACCTCCGAATTGTTTATAGGGCAATTAACTGCCCATGGAATTAATCACAAAAAAAAAAAAATTTCCACCCCAAATTGATATTAACTTCAATCCATTCCATGATTCACTATTTCTGATACAACACTTCCAAATCATGAGATCATGCTAAAGACTCCATACTTGGTTATTAAAGCTCAAAGGAATCCACTATATAATTGATAAATCATGACTGCTTATAGTGTTTATAATCTACGAAATTTTGATGCAAAGAGCGGCACTGAGACATACAACATACTCCAAAGACAAACTTCATTCAAGCACTTAACATCAACTTGCAATTTACATGGTTAACACACCAAATCACCTGACGAAGTACTGAAATAGAAACACATGTGCAGATTTCATAGCACTTTGAAAATCCAGCAGCAATTATTTTATTTAAGAAATGAAAGAAGCTGCAGACATACCTCGACAGCAAAATACAACTCAAAATTAACCGAGGAAACTGAAATGGAAGGCTAAAGCTCGAAGTGTTCAACAGAATATTCAAACAGCAGCTAAGTGCGAAGCATCAGCTAAACAAAACCCAGCAAAACTCAAAGCTAGAATATGAAATTCGAATGCCCAAACAGCGAACAACAGCAACAAAACTTCTTCAGCAAAACCAGAGAATCAGCATCAAATCTCGGCAAAAATCGAAACAATCCTTTCTGAGCTCTTTGTGTTTCAGTTTAAGCCCTTTTGAATTTTTTTAAATCTGGAATTTAATTTCTAAAATTGGGGAAGCATTCTTTGTTCTCATAGAGGAGCATCAGGTGGTGTTTGGATTTTTGTTCCTACTGTATTTTTGCTATTGTTCCCTTCTTCTGCCTGGTGTAAGCGATAGAATGAGGAAGAAGAAAGAGGGGAACGACCACTGGGGTCTTCAACCAGAAGGTCTCTTGGTGATGGCGAAAATGGAGCTCTTCAGATGCGCCCTTCGTCTCTCTCTGTTGCTTGGGGTTTTTCAGGGGTGAGCTCTAGAAGAAGAAGCAGAGGCGCCGTTCTCTGTGTTCTAAGGGGTGTAAGGGTCTGATAAAGTGTGTGTAAGTGAGATGTAAAGAAGGGTCTATTTTTGAGAGAGGAAGAAGGCTGCAATGGAGCGCTATTGCTCTTAGACGGAGAGGTCTCTCATTATCTATAATGTGTAGGTGTATTTAGGGATTAGGTACTATTATATAGGGTAGGGATTAGATTAGGATTATGGGACTAGGAATTATGGGCTTGAGAATTATGGGCTAGGTAAAAAAATTTGGGTTTAATTTGGGTACAAGAACTAACTCAATATCCAATCAAATCTTTTCTTCAAATTACTTTTCTTATTTTTCATTTTCTTTAATTAAAAATCCTGAAATTAAAATCCTAGGTTATCTAAAAATGTGAAATTAAACTAATTAATAAATTATAAAAGCTACTTAATCCTAAATTAAAAGAGAAAAAATCAATGAAAGGAAAAAGTGTAAAAATAAAGCATTTTTTGTGATTTTTAATTTTTTTATAAAATAAGTAACTATCGATTAATCCTAAAAAAAATGTAAAAATAAAGTCTAAATACCATGCGTGATATTTTTGGTATTTTTTCATGATTAAAGTAAAAATTAAACATGCACAAAATGCAAACAATTAAAAATTCTACAAAAAATCCTAAAATGGCCGATAATTAACAAAAATCTATTTTTCTTGGGATTTTATAGGAGTATTTCATATAGGGCAAAAATCACGTGCTTACAAGGTAAATAGAGCTCTTGTCTGCATTTGCTTGTAGACCCGAGGCCTTTGAGAATTTCATAAAAGCCTGTTGAAGCAACCTAATAGAAGGAAGGTCTACCCTACAAAATAACAACAGATCATCAGCAAAACACACATGGATCACTCCCAATTATTTACATCTTGGGTGGAAGTGAAACTCCTTGTTCAAAGCCAAGGATCAAATTCCCTCTGTAGATATTCCATGGCAAGCACAAATAGGTAAGGTGACATAGGGTCACCTTGGCTTATTCCTCTTTGGCCTTTGAAGGGTTTAGTGAGGCCCCCATTATGTGTTAAGGAATAAGTGACAGTTGTTATACATTCCATTATCCACTCAATAAGCTTATGTGGGAATCCCAGTTCAATCAGTAGCCTTTTCAGAAAATACCTATTCAATTTGTCATTGGCCTTCCTAAGGTCAATCTTAAGAACACACCTTGCTGTAATCCCTTTTCTGTTATAGACTTTGAATAGTTCATGAGTGAATAATATATTATTAGTGATGCTTCTACCTTCAATGAAAGCTGATACAAGTGTATTCTAAGAACTTTCCTTATATGTGCCTAAGCCAAGTGCATAAGTTTGTTTTTTTGTTATAAAGCTGAACCTTGGAATGGCGAGCATTCTGATGATAGATCCGTAGTTACCTTTGTTCAGTGTAGCTTCTCTAGACAAGTAGATACAAGTGTATTCTAAGAACTTTTGGAGGATGTCACTAAAAAACTAATTTTTAAAATGCAGGATGTGATTGCTTATCACAAAAATTCTTGTGAGAACACTAAAATCACCAGGCCAGTTGCTTCTGTGATTCCACATACACATAGAGACGATTTTTTTGATAGGTGATGCCATATAGAGATGATAAAATCTTGTATCGCTCCATCAGCTAGAACTAGTTATTTCTGGTAATGTTAATGTGTGTGACTCTGTATCTCTAGAACTAGACCAGAATTTGTCCAGCTGTAGTTCTAGAACTCATCATATTCAGCAGTTCTTTGTCCATTAAGATGTTTTCCACTTCATATTTGTTTTTTGATTGGGGCAATAGTTCTAGAATTTTCTATTGAGGAAAAATATTGATTTGCTAAGTGCACCTATATATTTTCAAAACTATAACATGATATTTTAACTTTATTTTTTATTCTTCTTATGTACTACTAAAGAAGTAACTTCTCAAGGTTTGTGATGAAAAATGGTTACATTGATCCAGAGAGTGAGAGAGAGAAGGTTAAGGGTGAGGTTTTACTCAAACAGAAGGGTAGAAATAAGATGTCCCGTAGGTTAAGAACCAAAAACTGATGTTCCTATGTCCAAAGTGTAAATTTCCTTCTCCCTCTTAACTAATGGGAGGAGCTTGCTTTTGGGACCATACGATGAGAAGGTGTATGTCTTGCTAAACACCTAAAACCTTAACGCAAGAAAGTGGCAAAGTGGAGCATAGAAAGGCAATAGCATCCATAATAATGAATGCTTTAAAAGCTGCTTTCCTTAATTGAATTGCCATCCCCTGATTAGGACCACGGTTGCTGTCAAAGCCTCCTGATAACGTGAAACCAGCTGCGGAAGTCACTGTAACTACAAGAGTGGCTACAATAAGATGTGTTTGATCTGCCTTTACCACTTTATCGATTATTGTTTTGCTTTCTTTCTCACTTTTCTGTTCCTGTTGTTGTGTCTAGATCCTTCTTTTCACTTTGTCCTTGGCTTTGCCTTGTCCTACAGCCCTATCTTGAAATCACGTTTCCCCATTCTACCAACTCGAAGTAAATGGAGTTCTATTCTGTCCTATAATTGATATCCAATGTCATTGTTTACCTCAAAAGGTAATTGAGGATGATTGTTTCGTGTAATATTAATCAGGTCTAAGATAGAGCGCAGAGATAATGCCTATGCAACTAGTACTTCGTCCCTTGTAATGTTTAAACATGAATTCCAATAAGTTGAATAGAGTAAAATATTAGGAAATATAATTTGTGCTTACCCTGTCCTATGACCATGAGCAAGCCAATGCTGCATTCGTGGAGTCCGGTTTTCTTTGTTAAATGCCATTTTTTTGCCCTAGGATGGTCTATTAATTCCGGGACATGCAGCTGGAAGCAGAAAGGAAATGAAGAGGAGTGTTGTCATCATTGTCTTTCTCATTAGTAAGGCTATAATAGTTAGGAAACTCCAGTATTAACTTGACAATGAAATTTTGCTTGTTCAATATGGCAACATGAAGAGCAGTCTGACCCCTGCTATTAAGCATTTCCCAACTATGATTTGCTGCAATCTGAACTCATCAAATGAGATGATATGAGGCTATGATTTCATGTACACTCTATGATCTTTCATATTGTAGAATAAAAGCTACAATATATGGTGATTTAATTGATTGTCTTGGCTTCACATTGTTTGTTCTTTTGCTTGACTTATATATTTTCATTGTAGTGAAGATCAGAAAAAAAGAACTATTAGAACTGTGGTTTCATTTACAAACTGTCAAACATGCTCACTTATCAAAATAACTTTCAAACATGCTCATAGCTGACCTGGTCAAATGAATGTACGTTTTGATGATCTGGAAAGCCAAGAGTTGTGTGAACTTTTAGACTCTGGGAAGTGGCATATCTTTTATTGTCACATTGATAATGTAGACTTCATTAATGTATCAGGCCTAGTAATTTAACAAATGTACAACATTTCAATTTTTCATCTTCAACCAAAAAATTCTATGCTTTCATACTTGTAAGAGCATGGATTCAACTTCGTTATAGCTTGTTGATAAGTGAGTGAATTCACATTCACAATTTTTCTTTAGTCTTAGATATGAATATGTAACGACCCGACCGGTCGTTTAGAGCTTTTGCACTTTGCTCGCCAGTTTTCGGGCATGACTTGTCCCGTGTGATGTATTATGACTTATGTAAATCGTTGGTTTTGGTTTTCAGGGTAATCGAAATGAATTTGGAAGAACAGTTCTCAGTTCGAAGCTTGAAATTTTAAAGGTTGACCAAGATTTGACTTGTTTGTATATGATCTCGGATCGAAATTTTTATGATTTGGTTAGCTCCGTTAGGTGATTTGGGACGTAGGAGCGTGATCGGAATGCATTTTGGAAGTCCGTGGAAGGTTTAGGCTTGAATTGGTGAAATTGAGATTTCGGCGTTTTTCCGGTTGATAGGTGAGATAAGCATCGTTGAGGTCGGAATGAAATTCCAGAAGTTGCTGTAGTTTCGTTATGTCATTTGGGATGTGTGTGCAAAATTTCAGGTCATTCGGACGTGGTTTGGTTGGGTTTTTGATCAAAAGCGGAATTTGGAAGATTTTAGAAACTTAGGCTTGAATTCGATGTGTTTCGGTTGATTTGATGTTGTTTCAGGCATTTTGATGATTGAAGCAAGTTTGAATAAGGTATTAGGATGTGTTCGTGCCTTTGGTTGAGGTCCCGGGGGCCTCGGGTTAGTTTCGGGTGGTCAACCGGACCATTTCATGTTGTGAAATATTGCAGAATCCCAGCTGTTAGTGTTGCAGGTTTTTGACATTCACGTTCGCGAAGCATGTTCCGCGATCGAAAAGGTGTTAGGTCGATGATCTTCGCGTTCGCGTTTTCTCTGTCGCGTTCACGATGTTTTGATGTGTTGGTCATCGTGTTCGCGAGGTGCAGGTCGCGTTCGCATAGAGGAAGAAGGGTAGCTGAGTCTCCAGTGCATTTGTTCTACGCGTTCGCGTAGTAGTTGTCGCGATCGCAAAGCGTTGAGGCAGTTGGGAATCGCGTCTGCGAGATGGAAAGTCTGGGCAGACAGTTTATGTTTTAAAATCGAGGGTTTAAGTCCAATTTCATAAAAACCATTGGAGAGCTCGGGAGAAGGTGGAATGGGAAGAGATTTTCAGTAGAGCTATTGGGGTAAGTATTCTTCACTCATATCTGGTTTAATTCCATGATTTGGTCTTGAATTTCATCATCTAATTTGAGAAATTAGAGTGAAAATTGGGGTAAAATGGAAGAAAAGATTGAGATTTCTTTTGGGGATTTGTAGGGGAAATTGAGGTCTGATTTTGATGTTCTTGGTATGTATAGACTCGTGTGAGGACGAGGATTCTATTGATGTGACTTTTGTTGGATTCCGAGACGTGGGCCCGGGGGTCGGGTTTGAGCAATTTCAAGATTTTGATGTTAAATTGGATATTTTCGAGTGGGCTTCGCTCCCGTAGCATGTTTTAATGATTATGTACTGATTGTGGCTAGATTTGGAGCATCCGGAGGTCGATTCGTGCGGGCGAGGCATCGCAGGCTAGAGTTTGGACCGGATCGAGGTGAGTAATGATTGTAAATGATGTTCTGAGGGTTTGAAACCCCGGATTGCACATCGTAGTGCTATATTGAGGTGAGGCACACGCTTGACGACGAGCGTGGGGTCGTGCACTATTGGGGACTATGACTTGGTCCGTCCCGATTGATGATTTTACCGCGTAATTGACCGAAATCTATTTGTTATCATCATTATTTGGGTTGCATGCCATATTTGGGCTTCGTGCCAACTATTTGAACTCTCGTGGGTTTTTGTTGATATTTCCTCACTGTTTTGACTTATTACTTGAACTCAGTCATGTTATTTTCCACTGTTTTCAAAACTCAGCCATGTTCACTCAGTTTTAATACTCAAATGATATTTAAATGATGTTTTGGGCTGAGAAACACTTTTTTACTGTTGCTCGAGAGGCTTATGTGATTTTTGACTGAATAAGGCCGATGGCCTGTGTTGTGAGGATATCTTTTGGGTCGGGCTGCACACCGCAACGGTGATACACTGATACTGATTTGAGGCCGAGGGCCTGAGATATGTACGCCACGAGGTGGCTTGATTGATATGGGGCCGAGGGCCTATATTTGATGCCACGAGATGGCTTGTTATTGCACTTGGGCCGTAAGGGGCCCCTCTAGGAGTCTGCACACCCCCAGTGAGCGCGGGTACCCAGTGTGATGTGAGATATAGCCCGAGGGGCTGATACTGTTCTATGTGATTGCCCGAGGGGCTGGTACTGTTCTGAGATATTGCCCGAGGGGCGGATTTGTTGATATTGTGCCCGAGGGGCGAACCTTATGTGCTTATCTTTCTTATTTGCCAGTCATTTACTTGCTTAATTGTGTATTTGTGCCCGAGGGCGGATTTCTGTGCTTATCTGCACTAGTTGTTCTGCATTCATTTGCGCAACTGTTGAAAAAGTCATTTTCAAAAGAGTTTAAACTGAGTTAAGATGTTTTAAAGGATTTTACAGCTTCATTGCTTTCTTACTGGTTTTTGAAACTGTTTCTATACAGCATGTCGATGCTCTTTTCGTGATTTCTTACCATTCAGACTTTAGTTATGATTATTACTCACTGAGTTGGCAGTACTCATTTTACTCCCTGCACCTTGTGTGCAGATTCAGGTATTTTCTGGATCCGGTAGCGGGTATTGATTGATCGGAGGCATAGTCGTCGGAGTTTAGCAAGGTAGCTGCCGGCGTTCGCAGCACTGCTTTCTCTCTCTTCATTCTATTAGACTGTACTGAGTACATTTCAGACTTTGTCAGTTGTATTTAGACTTAGTAGATGCTCATGACTAGTGACATCCCGGTATCGGGCTGGGTTGGGTTGTATTCCGCGAATTGTTTTGTATTGTCATTGCTGCTTCTGAGTTTATATCATGTTTAGACGTAATGCTTATTGATTAATTGCTTAAAAACTGGATTGGAAATGTGTCGGCTGGCCTTGTCTTCACGAGAGGCGCCATCACGACCGGGTCTGGGTTTAGGGTCGTGACAGAATACTAACCTCTAAATCCAGAAATTATTGCTGCACGTAAAGCTGGTATAAGATGGTCTATTGCAGGATTCCAAGATCTCAAGCAAAGCACAATGGAAACCAGGATCTCAGGACAGTCTTGCCTTTTGGATTAACTTGGTAGCCTAATTCTTCATCCCTTTTGAGCTGAAAAAGTAGAGAGTCACCATCTCCTGAATTACCTTCCACTGCAGTCTTGTACAAGGCAGGATCCATCAGTTTTGAGTTTACTGATTAAAGATAGTATTCCAACTAGAAATCTCCAAGTCCCTTGTTGTTTTTATGGATTAAACAAGATTAAAAGTCCTTGTTGACTCTTTGTTAAATTAGTTTGTCTTGGAATCTTCCTTTGTTGAATAGTTGTGTTTTAAGGCTGGTCGATTTTGCATGGTGTGGCCATATGAAGAGATAAAAGAAAGGTCCCTAGCGGCCGACCAATTGAGACTTTGGGGAATGGTAAAAGCTTATCCGCATCGAGTGTTTGTATTAATTAAATAAATATATGATACATGTTAATATATTCTATTTGTAAAATAATTCTGGAGAAGATAAAATAACATATAAACAGAAATGTAAAAGAAACAAAATTTAATCCGAGTCCACTTAATTCACAGTGTTTTCTTAAAGAACTTAATCCTCTCCTAGTACCGAAGGTTGTGGATTATTTTCTCCCAGGATAGAACGAATTACACACTGATGTAGCGGTATTTCAAACCCCAGTGTTTCAGCGAACACAAAGATCGGTAGCAAATCACACTTACTGTTGCTTTCTTTGTAGTTAAAACAATGCAGAAGAAAGGAGGAGAATTAAGAAATTCGTATGGAAAATCTGAGAGAATGAGGTGATATATGTATATATAGCCAATATGTTGAGTTCAAATTGAAGAGGTGCAACTCTTCAGAAGGGCTATCATGACCGTTTACTCAAATGACCATAACGTAAATGACTATTCACGCAACAATAAAACGGGAATTCAAACCCTTATTTTTCCATTACAAAAAATGAAAAACGGAGGTTGAGGAAACGGATAATTTGGATTTAATATTAATTTTCCGTCTACAAAACCGAATATTTAATTATATTACGTTAATATTTATTATTAGCAAATAAATTTGGTCCAAAAAATTAATCAATTAATCATTTGACCGAAGCCGAAGCCGAGCCGAGGGAGCGACAACGCCGGCGCGAGGCTTGCCTTATTCTTAACCCTTTAAGAGCTAGAAGAAGAGCAATTGTATATATACCCATCAAAAATCTTTTCTTCTTCCAATATGGGACAATGTCCCTTTGTCAAGGAGTGAAACTCAAATATTTTATTTTCCCTCCATTTCCCATTCACCCTCTTTTAAGCTAAATTAAGCTTAAAAAATCCAACAATTCCCCACATGAACGGGGAATGGCTATATCACGAAAATATGCATGAAAAACTGTATGATTCGCAAGCAATGATTAATCGCATCTGGATAAGTAGGTTTCCCTTTAAACTTTCCGTAGTGAACTTATGTCGGATATACTCGGTCAATCGGTAGATTTGATATCTTTGAACCGTCGAACTTTGGTGTATACCTAAACAACCATAAGTCACACAATCAACCCTTAACCGTCTTTGGTTCTCATTGTTGTGTTCGTTTCAGCCATGAACACCGCCTAGTTTCATAAGTGCATAGAGAATCGGTCTTATAAAATTCTCCTTGAAGCGGCTAACACTTCACACTTACATAGGTGATTCCTAAACGTGTCATCGCGTAGATACACTATTTGATATATCCCGTATCAAATTTAGAAATCATTAAAAAGCCTTAATGCTTGGTACTGAGCATTGTCTCATCACGAGAATGGACCAAAATTTTAGTTGACGATGTTGAACCGTCATTAATGACTTTGTTTATTCTCCTTTAACCTAGATCTTGGGATCTCCAGTCTTCTAGGTAGAGTTACCGCCACAATGACTTGTTCTCGGTCATAGTCTCATTCCTCTCAATATTTCTCAACTACCTCTCTAGTTAGGACTTTTGTAAGTAGATTCGGCACATTATCACTTGACTTTATGAGTCAATCATGATAATTCCTCTAGAGAGTAGTTGCCTAACGGTTTTTATATCTTCGTTGTATATGACGAGATTTACCGTTATACATAACATTCCCAGCCCTTCCAATTGCCGCTTGACTATCCCAATGTATGCATATTGGTGCCAACGGTTTGGGTCAAAATGAAATATCTTCCAAGAAACTCCGGAGCCATTCAGCTTCTTTACCGGCTTTATCTAAGGCTATGAACTCAGCCTCCATTATAGAGAGGGCAATACAAATTTGTTTGGACGACTTCCAAGATACCGCTCCCCCACCAATAGTGAATACATATCTACGATTGGACTTAGAATCAGTTGAACCGGTGATCCAACTTGCATCACAGTATCCCTCAATCACCGCAGGATATTTACTATAGTGCAAAGCAAAGTCCTGGATATGTTCTAAATATCCCAAAACTCGTTTCATTGCCATCCAATGAGATTGACCTGGATTGCTCGTGTATCGACTCAATTTACTTATAGCACAAGCTATATCTGGTCGTGTACAATTCATGATATACATTAAGCATCCCAATACACGAGCATCATTGATTCGACTTGTACCTTCAGCAAGGAGATCGTGAATAATCACTTGCAATTCCTGGACTTGGGTAATAACAGACTTGCTATCTACCATTGTGTAGTCCCAAAATTTTGCAGCAACGAATTTCCTCAACCCGGCATCTTCAGTTTTGTATTTCCTTTCAAGCGCAATCCACAGTTCTTTTGATATCTCCACATTACTGTAGACGTTATACAGATCGTCCTCCAGTCCGCTAAGAATGTAATTCTTGCATAGAAAATCAGAATGCTTCCATGCCTCAGTCACGAGAAAGCGTTCATTCTCTGGAGTTTCGTCGGGCATAACAGGAACATCTTCCTTAATGAACTTCTGTAGACTTAAAGTCGTCATGTAGAAGAACATCTTTGCTGCCACCACTTGAAATCAATCCGGAAAATTTTTCGGCTTCTTCTACCGGTGCCAATGCCGGTGTTGTTCGGATTGTCGATGCATTGGTAGTCACCATAGGAACAGTCTGGTTCCCGTTGTCATTCCTCATTTTTGTAAAAGAATGACACAAACAAATGTTAAAATCACGTAGATTTTATCTCCAATGGAGTAGAAAACCACAAAGGTTTTAGTCTCCTGAAACAGTAAGTATAATACAAATACAAAAAATAACAAGTTCCTTAAGCTTGTTAGTATACCGTATTTGTAAAATAATTCCAGAGAAGATAAATAACATATAAACACAAATGTAAAAGAAACCTTCCACTGCAGTCTTGTACAAGGTAGGATCCATCTCTTTTGAGTTCACTGATTAAAGGTATTATTCCAACTAGCAATCTCCAAATCCCTTGTTGTTTTTGTGGATTAAACAAGATTACAAGTCCTTGTTGACTCTTTGTTAAATTAGTCCGTCTTGGAATCTTCCTTTGTTGAAAGTTCTACAAGGCTGGTCGATTTTGCATGGTGTGGCCATATGAAGAGGTAAAAGAAAGGTCCCTAGCGGCCGACCAATTGGGACTTGGGGAATGGTAAAAGCTTATCCGCAAGTGTTTGTATTAATTAAATAAATACATGATACATATCTCCACAAATATTATTAATTATTAAGTAAATTAATACATATTCTCATCTTAATTTAACACTAAATATTTGGTGCATCTAAGTTTTTGCTTTCATTTTGGTCTTCAGTTACAGGGGTTGGCGGAGAGATGGACAAAAGAACAAACAAGGGAAGTTCGGAGAATGTATATGGAGTAGAATCTTGCTTTTGTATACAAATATAAACTTTACGGGTGACCTTTTACCCCCTTATTCTAATCTCAAGTTAATTTAATACCCTATTGAGTGATGACCTGACATGAAAAGTGTAGTTTATTTCATAGATGCGCGTGAGGCAAAAAAAAAAACAACTTAAAACTAATTTAATTGTCCAGGTGTTACTTTCCTATTGGATACTCTAACTAATTAAACTTAACACTATTTTTTTCTCTTTTCTTATTCATTTTTCTTTTCTTTTTCTCTTTCTTCATTTTAACCGTGAACCACTAGCCTGTCGTTATCATCTCCAGCCATCCTCTTCCTCCCCATTTTTTTAAACTAAGTCATACTTTATTTTTCGCTTCTCTTTCTTCCTTGTTGAACCTCTATTTTCGCTTCTCGATTTTCTCCGCCATATTTACCTACCTTTACAAACTCCATTACATTGCTCATATTTTGTCCCTTTAATATCCTTGATTTGATAGAAACATAAGTTCTCCAAAGCAATTGCATAATGAATTTAGGTTGGAATAATTTTTATACTTGACTGGAGAGCTTGATGTTTCCCAATATCATTTTTCGTACAAGGGATTTTCTTTCCTTTTCTCTCCGATTTGGGTGTGTGGGTTTTCTTTCCACCTTAGAAATCCATCACCAGGTTCAAATTACTTGAACCATCTAGTGTTTTATTTTCGACTTAATGGACATTGCTCTTAAGATGATAAAATAAATAAATTGACAAAACAAGTAAAACATAAAGGGAAATTATGCAATTGCTATATATTTATTTGACTGATTGCTTACAAAATCTAGTTGACAAAAAGTACTATTATATGAAATTAGGAAAGTTTTTTGGTGAGATTGATGTGAAGGAAAAATGGTCCAATTAGAGGTGTTAAAGTGGATTGATATGGTGAGGTGGTTCTAATTTTTCAGAGATAGAGTTTATGGGTTTAAGGGAGGTTAGGATTGTGACTGCTTCCATGGTGGCTGGCAGGGCCGGCTTTAATGTAGATCCAAGTAAGGCTTTTGCCTTAGGCCCCAAATTTTAGGGGCCCCATTTTTTAGATATAATAGATTTATAGGTATTTAAAAAAGAATATTTAATACTTTTCGTACAAAAGTAGAGTTTTTCTATAACAGTTGCCTAAAAAAAAGAAGTTTTCAAGATTATTGTCGATAAAATCTTACCTAAGATTAAATTTGTTGGCTATATTATCAATTGAAAAGGAATTATTAGATGAAATCGATTTTAAAAAAGTTATTACCAATTTTTGTAAAAAAAATTTAGGCCTCACATTAAATTTTGGCTTTAGGCCACACATATGTTTGAGTCGCCCCTGGTGGCGGGCGGCAAAAATAATGATGAAGGAAGGTGGGGAAGATGAAATGAAAAAAAAGAGTGAAAAAAGGAAAGAAAAAGTAAAAAGAAGAAGAAGAAGAAGAAGAGAATAGTGTACTATTTGATACATCGCGCGTGTTAACACAGCCTACCATAGACTGGTTCTGTATTATGAAGGTGATATTAAATTTAGTTTAAATAAGGGGTGTTAGGTCACCCGTAAAGTTTAGGCGTGTAAATAATTTTTTCAGACAAATTTAATAGGGTCTTTATGCATTTTCTCAAAATTAATTCGTATGTCTCAAAAATGAAAAGTAATAATTATTCTTTTATGTCGACTATTTAGTGTTTGTTCTCTTGATATGATAGAAAGCAATTCTTTTCAATTCTATGTATCCAATCAAGTCTATCCAAAATTTTTTTTTAAAATTTATTTATTTACGAAATAGTATAATACAATATTATACAACACAAAATGAGTTATTATGAAACGATAGATGACAGCCATCCAAACAAACAGTAGAAACTGTTGAAAAGATGACAAGTTTAAGCTGGATGGTGAGACAGATTCTAAGTACCAGAACAATCCTACAACAAATTCAACACAGGCAGCAGGTCAAAAAGAGCATGGTTAACCAGTTCTACTTTCAGTTGCTGGGAAATAGTCCTAGAGTTGCTTGGAAGTCTATGATGTTCAAAAACAAAGCTAGACCATAAGCTATATTCACAATGTGGCTACAGTTGCAGGGTAAACTTCTAACTGCAGATAGGTTGATTAAATGGGGAGTAAATGTGGATCCAAATTGTTCCCTATGTCACCTGCATGATGAAACTAGAGACCATCTGTTTGTGAACTGCCCCTTTACTAAGGCAGTGTGGCAGAAGGTACTACAATGGATGCAAAGGCAAGAAGTAATTGGAGATAATTGGGGGCAACATCAAGAATGGATAATACAGAGAACTAAGGGCAGGTCCTATGGAGCACAATTGTACGGAATGGTGTATGCAGAGGTTACCCATGGTGTTTGGATTGAAAGGAACATGAGTATATTTCAACAGAGAAGCAGAAGTGTAGATAGTATAGCTAGAGAAATAGCCTACATATGTAATGTGAGAGCTACCAAAGGAATTAGTAGTTTAGTCCAATATTTTAGGCTTCATTAGACATAGTATGTAGGATGAATTTGTATTTTGAGTTTTGACAAATATAGCTGCTGAGTTATAAAGCAGACTATGAAATATAAAGATTATCGGTGATTAATAAAATGCTAATTACCTAAAAAAAAAAAAAGATGCCAAGTTTAAAAAGGAAGAATAGAAAAAAAAGACAATTTTGGAGACCTTCCCTCATCTTTCGCTCCATGAGACCTTCCCCGTAGTTTGCGATACTATGCTTACCGTTGTTATTTTAATTTCTTTGTAATAACTTTTTTAAATTATTTATAATTTTAAAAAATATGACTAATTTGCCCTATCTTATATACTCTTTTTTAATTAATTTACGAAAGTACCTTTTCTGAAAAGAAAAAGATTCTTTAGAATAAAACCTAATATCTTACATTGGTTATTTTTTTTTATTTTTTTTTGTTATTTTGAATCTTTTAAACTCTTGAACAACTGATATGAACAACAACAATAACAACCCAGTGAAATTCTACTAGTGGGGTTTGGGGAGGGTAGTGAGTATGCAGACCTTACCCCTACCTCGAAAGAATAGAGAGGTTGTTTCCGATAGACCCTTGGCTCAAGAGAACAAAAAGACAAAGGTAGACAATGTTAGTATCATCACATAAATCATAAGAAAATCATAAGAAAAATAGGAACAACATGAAATCCGGAAGAAAGATGCAAAGCAAAATCGATAGGTAGTAAATAGGTCCTGCACTGAAAATACAGCATTGACACTAGCTATCTTAGACAAAAACATTATCAGACTAGTCTCACAGAGGTATTAGTAAGGCAAGACTCAACTACCTCCTAACCTAAAACCTTAATGCTCGACCTCCACAATTTCCTATCAAGTGTCACGTCCTCGGAAATCTGAAGGCTTGCCATATCATGTCTGATCACCTCTTCCCAATACTTCTTAGGCCGCCCTCTACCTCTTCTCGTTCCCTCCACAACTAGCCGCTCACACCTCCTTACCGGAGCATCTGGGCTTCTCCTCTGAACATGCCCGGACCATCTGAGTTGCTTCCCGCATCTTGTCATCAATTGGAGCTACGTGCACCTTCTCCCGAATATGATCATTCCTAATCTTATCCATCCTAGTGTTCCCGCACATCCACCTTAACATCCTCATTGCTGCTACTTTCATCTTCTGGATATGTGAGTTTTTAACAGGCCGACACTCAGCCACATACATCATTGCCGGTCTAACCACCGCTTTATAGAACTTACCTTTGAGAATCGGTGGCACTCTCTTATCACACAGGACTCCAGATGATAACCTCCACTTCATCCATCCTACCCCAATACGATGCGTGACATCCTCGTCGATCTCCCCTCCCCTGGGTAACCGACCCAAATTTCACAAATGGATATGAAATGGATTAATAATCACAAATTTCCTCTGAATTAGGTGGCGCAGACTAATAGTTTGAACCCATAAGCGAAAAGGAAAACAAACTTAAGAAAGATTCTTATTCTCTCTATTAATAGAAAAAGGGGGAGGAGGAAATATTGGGAGACAACTAGGTGGGCCTATGGACATAATTGTAAAATTTCGGAAAAAAAGAAAAAAAAATTAAAGCGAAAATGTTATTTTGATAATTAGAGTTATGTTTTGACATGAATATAATTCTGAGCTGATTTTAAAATTTATGAGTGAATACGAAGTGAAAATTTTGAAAAATAGTTTTTTTTGGAATTTTTCAAATTTTCGAAAAATTCCAAAATTCATTTTCAAGTGAAAATCGAAAATTTCATGGCCAAATAGTAATTTAAAAAAGAGTGATTTTTTATATTAAAAAGAAATCTTTTCTTATTGCCAAACGGGCCCTAGAGAACAACTTACGACTCGATTTCAATCTTTAAAAAGGGACAAATTTTGTACTGAGGCGTGAGGTACTGTTTTGGTTGCTTCAAATTCGATTCTTCGATAGTGAATTGGCGGCCAGATTTTCTTTTTCGAGTTTTTTTATTTATTGAAAAGGAACCTTTTATAAAAGATGTTTGCAAATTAATTAAACAAAAGAATGTATTATGAACAGTAAACTAGTCATATAATATTTTAAAATGAATAATCGATAAATAGGTTAAAAAATTATTTTAAAAAATTAAAATAAAAAAAATAAGCATAATATCGTAAACCACAAGAGAACATAGCGTGATGGAGCAAAACTTGAGAGGAGTTCTCTGAAATTATCCCAAACAAAAAACAGAAGAAGTTGAAAGGCCTCGGGGATATTGCTGAAATGAGGCCGGCCCCGCCTAGGGAAGAGGTGGCTCCCAAACCGGCTAAGGACAAGAAAAGGAGAAGGGCCTCACCTTCCGACACCCCGAAGCCTAAGAAGAGTAAGACTGGTAAGTCGAAGGACGACTCCACCGCTCTATCTGCCGATGTAGCCCAAAAGCTTCGAGATGAAGAAGAGGAGGGGGAAGATGCTGGTTGTGAGCTGGTGCCTCGAAAGAGGGGGAGCGTCGAAGCTTCAAAAGCATCTGGGTCGGTGATGGTCGAGGATGCTTACCCTCGGACCGAGGAGATCTTGGAATGCTCCGAGAAAAGTCCCTGTGTCATCGGGGGTCGAAGATATTTCCTGCCGTGATGAACAACCGGCGAGTGTGCCCGAAAGGTCCGATTCTAGGCTCTTCAGAAGGGAGGGAGTGCCCCAAGTGGGTTGCTTGGGGCAATCAATATTGATTATTCTCCGCCCGGTCCTGAATTTTTCTGAAGGGCAATTTCGGGAGGCTCGATCGATGGAGACACCCGATGTGGGAACGACCCACGATAGGGAAGACATATTCTGTGGCTGCCTTGCAGGGGTCGATAATGTTTCCGACCTAGATGCGACGATCATTTTTGATGAGGCCCAACGTCTCCTAAACCAGGTAAACTTCATCCCCGGTTATTACGTTTGCTTTTATTTCCTTCTCTCTGATTTATTTCCTTACTACATAGGCTGACGCTTCATCAGGAAGCGTTCACCAAATCCCAAGCCGAGCTGAACCGGTGAGAGGCCGATCTCAAAAGGCTTACTGAGGAGAGAGACGCCCTCAAACGCCTCTATTGCAGAAAGAAGACGAGATCAGGGACCTCCGAGCAGACTTGGCCCAGGCTTGTAAGGAAGAGGCTGAGCTAGACGAGTAGGTAACTATCCTTTTGAAAGAGTACGGTCTTGGCCCAACTGTGGAGGCTAATACTTCAATACCTCAGTTGCAACAATAGCTGGAAAGGAGCGAGCTGCTCCGAGGTGATGTCGATCAAATCAAAGCTGACTGTGATCGGTGGAAGGAGAACATGGACTACCTTGCTGCAGAGAAAGAGGCTACCTTGGCCAAACTACCATCGGTCGAGGTCCAGCTTTGGAGAATTAAAGAGAAAATCTCAACCCAGGCCAAAAGGATCGAGGAGGTTGAAGCCGAGCTTGCTGAGGCCATGGTGGAGGTCGGGAAGACGAAGATCACGGCTGACAAGTCTATAGCCGTGTACCTGGCTGATACTGAGGCTACTCAAATGCAGCTAAGGGAGGCTTCTGATCGAGAGCGATGGAGCAATGACTCGGCGAAGTGCTAATCCCGGAGGGAGACCCTTGATGAAATCCATGCTGGAGGTTTTGACCTCTCAAAAGAGATAGCTCAAGCCAAGGCGCTTGAAGCTGATGCCAGGTTGCTTGTCTCCTCCGATGATGAAAATGATGATGAATGCAGCCAAGGCGAGTCTGATAACGACGAGGGCCCCAAAGGAGAAGCTGCCCTTGAGGGAGAAACCAGACCCGGGCATAGTTAGGATTTTAATTTTCCTTTTCTTTTCTGTAAGAACCCAGTCGGTCCCTTGTACATATTTTTGCCCATATATATAAAGAAATTTTCCCTTTTGAATGCCTTCTCAATTTTTATCTATAAACACATTTTTCTCCTTGTAAAGCTTTAGCACCATCTTATGCTTTGAACGATGCATTCGAGATTTTGGTTTAGGGTGGCTTTCTCGAAGTGACCACAGTCGAGTTCGAATAAGGTTAGAACTTGAAGCATAGGTCCTTTAGGGTTTGTGTCGAATAATGATGAGTCCCTTTGCCATACTCAAGTCAGCTTTTATTTGGGCTCGGAATAGTCGAACCCGTAGGTTCGGATGGAGCGAGAACAAGATCTCGAACTCTAAGTGTACTGGCCCTTAGGCTCTTTAGATTGGGCCAATATGGCCTCTAAAAGATGGATATTATTCCCCTCTTTCGGCTTAAAATACTTAGTAATAATTTTTTTATGCCTTAGCATGTATTTTTTACCCATTGGGTTTTTTGGGGGTTCAATGTCGATTGAAACCCCTCTACTTTTTGTGCCTTAGCACGTTTGTGTTAAGATAATTTGATACCTCTTAAGGTTTTTCGAGGGCTGATTTTATCGAAGCCCTTTTGATTGTTTGCCGAGGGTAGCCTTTTTAAGTGGTTTTTCAAAGAATTCGAAGGCCTATTTTTATTGCGGGATTCGGACGTCTCCGAGCCGCATTAATTTGGCCGTAGACTTTGGGTATGCCTCTTGGGCTTATTCCCCAATAATACTTTGAACTTGTTCGAAGTGTTAGTCCCCGAGAATGATGGCCTTGTCCTATGCATTGAGGGGTGCCTCTTTGTGGTCTTATGAATTTGAGTTTAGATAACTCGAATACGTCGATTGTCGGTGACAGTCCCCGAGTGTTCGAGGCATATTTGCGCCTGGCTTTTGAGCCATTTCTCATAAAATCATAAGTATGGAGCTCGTATAGTAGAAAATTTTCTTTGGGACACAAGATGTTTGATATAAAAAAATGCTTCTTTGAATAATTTATACGCACGTACATGTTTTGCCATCGGGGTTCGACTAATCTATATGGAGACGGTTCATTCGACCGTTTGCTATTACAAAGTTTCCCTATCGAGACCCTTTGACATGAAGTACTTTCCTCGAAAATATAACATCCGAGGGTGATGCCCCCCAGTATTCGAGGTTGATTGTAAAGAAGCCTTGGATACTGTTGAATCTTCCTCAGGTAGCACATAATTAATGCCTCGTTAAAAACCTCGCCGAAAAAAACCCATTTGGGACAAAAACCGATCTAAGGGAAAAAGAGTGCAACGCGAGCTTTAAAACCTAAGGTCCTCGTGTTGAAGAGTTTCTCGACGTCTTCGATCGAACACCTGCAATAAGTTATTATCAAATACAAATGGAATGGGGGAATGTCATACCTTAGCAATTATACCGTTTGAGGAGTGATATATTCCAATTGTTTGGCAATTGTTCTCCCTCTATTGTGCCAAGTTTGTAAGATCCCTTTCCGATGACACCGAGGACCCGATATGGTCCATCCAAATTTGGGCCTAGTTTCCCTTCGTTCGGGTCTCGAGTATTGATGGTGACTTTCCTCAGAGCTAAGTCCCCGATTCCGAAGTGGCAAAGGTTGGTTCTTCTATTATAATATCTCTCGATTCTTTGCTTTTGCGCAGCCATCTGAACGAGTGCAGCTTCTCGTTTTTCATCCAATAGTTCGAGGCTAGTATTCATAGCCTCGTGATTTGGTTCTTCCGTTGCATATTGAAATCTGGTGCTAGGTTCCCTGACTTCGACCGGAATCAAGGCCTCGAAGCCATATACTAAGGAGAACGGGTTTGTCCCCGTACTGGACTTTGATGTTGTTCGATATGCCCAAAGGACTTCGGGTAAAATTTCTCTCCACTTCCCCTTAGCGTCGTTCAACCTTTTCTTTAGGTTTTAAATGCTAGTCTTGTTTGTCGATTCGGCCTGTCCGTTCCCACTAGGATAATACGACGTTGATAATATCAATTTTATTTTGTGGTCTTCGAGGAATTTCGTTACTTTGTTGCCGATAAATTGTTTTCCATTGTCACACACTATTTCGGCAGGTATCCCAAATCGAGACATGATGTGATCCCAAATGAAGTCTATAACCTCTTTCTCTCTCACTTTCTTGAACGCCTGTGCTTCAGCCCATTTAGAGAAATAGTCAGTCATAAATAAAATGAACTTTGCTTACCTGGGGCCGATGGCAGAGGGCCCACGATATCCATCCCCCATTTCATGAATGGCCATGGGGATAAGACTAAATGAAGTTGTTCTCCGAGCTGATGGATCATCGGTGCGAACCTTTGACATTTATCACATTTTCGAACAAACTCCTTAGTGTCTTTTTCCATGCTATCCTAGTAGTATCATGCTCTACCGATTTTTTGAATCAGTGATTCGGCATCGGAATGGTTCCCACAAGTGCCTTCATGGACCTCTCGTAAAACATAATCGGTGTCTCCTGGTCCTAAACATACTGCCAATGGTCCATAGAATGTCCTTCTGTATATTGTTCCATCTTCATCTAATGTGAATCGAGCAGCTTTGGTTCGTAGGGCCCTCGACTCTTTAGGGTCCGATAGGAGCTTTCCGTTCTTCAAGTATTCAATATATTTATTCCTCCAATCCCAGGTTATGCTTGTAGAGTTTATCTCGGCATGACCTTCCTCGATCACAAATCTTGAGAGTTGAACGACAGTCCCCGAGCTGATCTCATCTTCCTCGATTAATGACCCCAGATTTGCAAGTGCATCAGCCTCACTATTTTGTTCTCAAGGTACATGCTGTAAAGTCCATTCCTTGAAACGGTGCAAAGTTACCTGCAGCTTTTCCAAATACCTTTGCATTTTATCCTCTCAAACTTCGAAGGTTTTGTTTACTTGGTTCACCACCAGTAAAGAGTCACACTTGGCTTCAACGGCTTCTTCTCCCAAGCTTTTAGCTAGCTCGAGACTTGCAATCATGGCCTCATACCCGGCCTCATTGTTAGTCAACCTAGAAGTTCAGATAGATTGCCTAATAGTGCTTATCGTGGGCGGCTTAAAAACGATGCCTAGCCCGGACCCCTTCACATTCGAAGCACCCTCTATGAAAAGGGTTCATACCCCCAATGATGTGCCTGATTTTAACAAAAGTTCTTTTTCAACTTCGGGTATGAGGGTTGGCGTGAAATTGGCCACGAAGTCCGCCGAAATTTGAGACTTGATGGTTGTTCGGGGTTGATACTCGATATAATACCCACTGAGTTTGACGGCCTATTCGGCCAATCGGCCCGATAGTTCGGGCTTGTGCAAAATATTACGAAGTGGGTAAGTGGTTAACACGCATATGGGTGACATTGAAAGTATGGTTTTAACTTTCTAGAGGCGCTTATCAGTGCAAGTGCCAATTTCTCTAAGTATGGATATCTAGTTTCTACTTCTCCTAAGGTTCGACTTACATAATAAATGGGAAATTGCGTACCTTGCTCTTCTCGAACTAGGACACCATTTACTGCGATTTTCGATACTACCAAGTATAAGTAAAGTTTCTCATCTGCCTTTGGGGTGTGAAGCAGTGGTGGGCTCGATAGGTATTGCTTTAATTCCTCTAATGCCTGTTGGAATTTTGGGGTCCAGGTGAAATCGTTCTTCTTTTTGAGTAGAGAGAAAAATCTGTGGCTTCGATCCGACGACCTCGAGATGATTCGGCCTAAAGTAGCTATCCGTCCAGTCAGCCTCTGCACGGCTTTTACACTGTCCATGACGGTGATGTCTGCGATGGACTTGATTTTATCGGGGTCGATCTCGATCCCCCAATTCGATACCATGAAGCCTAGGAATTTGCCCGAACAGACCCCGAAAGCACATTTCTCGGGGTTGAGCTTCATGTTATATTTCCTCAAAATCTCGAACGTTTCTTGCAAATGAGCCAAATGGTCCTCTGCGTGCAAGGACTTAACTAGCATGTCATCGATATAAACTTCCATTGACTTACCTATTTGTCCTTCGAACATTTTATTTACTAGGCGTTGGTAAGTAGCTCCTGCATTTTTTAGCCCGAAGGGCATTGTTGATACCCAATTTTGCCCTCTTATTTTTTCAAAATATATATGTACTTTCAAAACATCAATTGCGCATCATTATTTAGTTTACAAGTCTATACAAGCATTCTCTATAATGTTTCATAATTTTTAGAGCCTTTAAATTGGTTTTCCTACTAAATATACTTGAATAATTATTAATTATTCCTTCAATTAATTTGGGATGACTCAATTATCTAAAATCATTATCTTTGTATCTATAATATTTGCTTCAGGTATTTTACTCTATTTTTATAATTACATTAGTATTTTAGGCTACTTGCACAATCTTGCAATAATAGCCTATATTTTACATTTGTATTGCATTTGTCATTTTATTCAGGGTCAAAATTATATCCTACATTTTTATAATCTTATACTTTTATTTCAAAATATTACTTTGTGTAAATGATATTTTATCTTATTTGATTGATTTATTAAATTATTTTCCCCTTAATTTTTTATTTTTTTTAAAAAAAACCTGGCCCAAAATTGGTATCACTTTCGGACCAAAAACCCCAAATCTCTAGCCCAACTCCCTAAGCCCAATCCAAACGACCCTAATTCCCAACCCAGTCCAAAAAATCGACCCAACTCTTCTCAAATCCGAGCCGTTGATCAACACCTCATAACATTTCCCCCATTTCTCCTTATATCCCCACCCCAAAACCCTAGAAACCATTCTCCCTTCAATAGCCGCCCTGAAACACTCCTCCCCCCCTCAGAAACCCTAGTCGCCTTCTCAATCTTCTCTGAATCCGTTTCAATCATGGATTCCTTCCATGATTTTTTTGCCTTTAATGTGTTATCTCGGTATTACTTGCAAGACTATGGTATCACTTAGTACTTGCCTAAACTTGGCAAGTACCATCTCTCAGATTTGGGTCCGTTCAACTTCAATCGCTTGAATCTGGACAAAATCTCGTCCATATACGTTTATGCCAAGGCTATATGGGTTCGATTAGCCATGATTTCCGGTTAATTTCCAATTTCTCTCAACTAGGGTTTACCTATGTTTCCTAAATCCGATTTTTATTGATTCTGTATTTTAATACTTCCTTATTTATGTTTGTTTTTACATCTTTCCTTGTTTACTTGCTCAATTTCTTCTACTATATAAACCCCTCCCCATTCCCTTTTAAGACAGACCTAAATCGCTACAATCTCACTGAAAATTTGAAATATTATTATGTGGTTCCTTCATTATCTTGTTTTGTGCTTTGTGGTGGCCGGCTGAAAGCCAAGGCCATTGAGAAACTATTGTTCGAACTTTTCTGGGTCGGGCATTGCCCAGGGTTCTTTTGAAGCTCTTGGGAACTTTAACGCATCGAGGTTTCTGAGTTCTTGTGGATCTTTTGTTCTTTATTGTTGTCCGTTTAACTGGTAAGACACTTGACTTTTGCAATTCCATCCTTATGTGTCTTTGATTCGCATGTGTCCTCACCTCTGAAATCCATGTCTTAATATGTTATGCATGACTCTATAAACTTTGCAATTTTTTTAGTCTCTTTAGCGTTTAACCTTCTCCTAATGCTGCTAGTTCTGAGATTATCTAAGTATAACTTGGATAATCTGTCCCTCCTAAGCTCGTTTAACCAGTGTATTAGTGCCTAATTGTTCCTAAACATGCTTATTCGTTTTACCCTGAATCTCTGTAATGAATACTTCATGTTTGTAGTGACATGTGTTAGAATTTCCTTTGTTAACTATGACATGTTTCCCGACTGCTTTATCATTTAGCATACCCCATTAGTGATTGGCTGAGATCTTAACAAGCTACTTCAACCTGTTTTCTTTATCATGTTTGAAGTATTTTGTTTCATGGCATAATCTGGACATTCTTTAGTCAATTAGTCTACTGTGTCAATGCTAGAATGCCTACATGTGCTATTTGACATGAATTTACCTTCCCACTCTGTTCTGAATCTCTGGAATAATAGTTTTGCATATGTAAAGTGTTCTAATATGTTAAGAACTTTTCTATCAACTATGATCCTGCTTCCCTGCTAATATGTCCCTCAGTATGTCTTTGGCTCACCTATTTCCCTGTTCTTGTAGTGACTACTTGATTTGTCATGATGTGTGCATCTATCATGTGTCTATGCAATCTTGCTTCCTGATAAGAGTTAACATGTTTGTCTTATGGCACTAAGATGTATACTTAGCATAATTTGGACCTCTTAGATTTTCAGCTTGTTTGGTATTGTGTATTTGAGCATGATAACTTCTGTCAATTTTGTAAGCTTGTTTCTCCCCTAACTCTTTCAATATGTGGTTGTTATGTGTTACTTTACTAAGCGTTGAGATCCTGCTGAACCTGCTTCTGAGTTTGGCTGAACCTTATTCTAAGTCTTGTGACCTTTTTGCTTAGTTGCTCTGTGTTCTCAACTTCTTCCCCTTAACGATTGCCCATTCTCTCTCATTTGTTACCTATGCTATTCTGAACATATCCTTCTTGGCCGACTGAAATACAAGGCCACCAAGACTCTTACTACAGACCTCTCTAGTGTGAGCACTGCTCGGGGTCCTTTTGAGGCCCTTGTGAAATCTAACACACTAGGGTTTGGGTCCTTAATCATCTCTCCCCAACGCTAGAACCTGAATTATTCTAGTTCCTTATTCTTCCTGTCCCATAAACACGTAAGTTGTCTGGATTAAGTAATCCAATGCTTGGCAATATGATTGTGTGATTTGGCTTCGAGCTCTTATATGGATTCTGGGTTGTGTTGATGAACATGGCTTTGCTGAAAGTCTGGGCACGTTGTTGAAGGCCCAGACAATGCAGGGTATTTATTTGGGCCTGCTGTGGGCTTATTGCCACTATTTTTACTACGCTTGTAATTATAGTTATTGGGCGTGTAATAATTTTGTAATGAACAACTGGGTGTTAATAAAAAAATGGGGAATGGGTAGATTCTTAATGTTTGCATGAAAAGGGTAGATAATATGCCTATAGGACTCATTGATTCACTTGCTATATGTGCCGTTCGATCTTTATATGCACTGTAGAAATCATGTCATTAGGGGAAGCACACACATGTACATTGCCTGTTAGCAAACATGAATTCAAATGCTGCAATTGTTCTTATTGCTATGTGTTGCTAAAAAAACATGCTATAGGAATAAATGTCAATGAATTATCTTTCAAGTATATTCACTAGTAATTATGCCTATAGGATTTTGATCGCTTCATTTGCTATTGTCTTGCACGGTACACTAGAAATCATGCCTATAGGATTTTGATCACTTCCTTTGCCATTGTCTTGCACTCTTCACCTGGAAAACATGTCCATAGGGTTAAGTATAATGATAAAAAGTCTCTAAGTACTAAACTTTAGAGATCATGCCTATAGGGTTTAACAACACTTATAGGTTTAAAACTTGAAACCTGCGATTTCAATAGTCAACTTATAACAACTGTATAATCCCTTCTACAAGCGATATCTTGCATCTGAAATGGCCTGCATACTTTAATTCAAAGTCACCTAGCAATCATGTCTATAGGGTTTCAGGTTTTGAAGCCTCTTAAATGGAATATTTGTCTTGCGTGCATTTGTTGCCTAAGTATGGAGGCAAACTTGAGCCTTAACTGCCTATATGTGAAGTCCAATGTGTTTTTGTATGTCGCCTAGTTTTGACATTTTCTTAGCAGCCTAAGTTAAGTGTAGAACCACTAATAGTAGAGGTCCAATGCCTCCTGGACCATAGGCATGAGACAGGTAGTGCACACATAAGGTACGATTTATAATTGAATTAGTGCGCTTTAGGTAACAACTTGAAAATAGTAATCGGGTAGCAGGAGATGATAGTCTGTGCCCGCTAAATAATATGAGTAATACCTTATTCAGAGGGAGTTACGAAGTATTATTTATATTGCACAGGGTGATCCTTTAGGCTAAAAAAAACTTAGGACCCCCTATCCTATTTCTATTTATCTGCGAGTCAAGTGCTTGTATTTATTTAAAGTCTTTTAATAATGAATTTCCCAAACTCCTTGCTTTCTTTGTCTTTGTTTTTCTAACTAATTCATATAACTCGAGTTTGGCCGGGACCTACAGTTGTGGACCTCGAAGAGTGCCTAACACCTTCTCTTCGAGGTAATTTGATCCCTTGCCCGATCTTTGGTGACGCAAACTGGTTAAATCGGAGTTATTTGCAAATAGGTGCCCTAATGCACCTCATATCCGTTTGGTGGAAACTCTCTCTTTTAATACCTTCCTTAAAAGAGTTGTCACGTGTCGAAACCCGATTTTGCGAGAAAAAGCAGCGCGATCGCATGGTGACTCTGTGGGGATATTTTAGGCTCTTACCATAGAGAATTTGATTTGTATGAATTAGTCTTCTCTGACAAACGTGTCTTTTATTGTTTTGCTGTTACATGAATATCCCGCTCCCATTTCCCTTTTATTGCTGCCTATACACCCTTTTCCCTATTTCCCATTTTATTTGAATTCGTATTAATATGCAAATCTCTGCTCAATTTGGTCATAACATGCGTCTTCCATTCATGTCTGCTTGCTCCAAGACATTATTTTTAAGAATTGCTACATCATGCCTCTCCCCACCCTCACTCCCTCGCTAAATTTATTTCAATTTCCACATTACGCAAACTAACTTCTTCCTTGGTTTCCTTTCTTTTTATGTCTTTACGTTTCATTTAGTACTGCATTTACTGTTTTCATCATGCAAAATATTTGACAGCATGTTGTTTTATCTTTGCATAAAGCATGCTCCACATCATATTTCACTCGTGCGTAATTAATACCATAGCAGCGCTTGATGAGTGTCCGCGCTCTTCCTAAATCACTCTTTGAATTTAGAAAGGCTTATTTGCGGTAAAACTAGTCGATCAGCGGTGCAGTCGATGGTTCTGTGCCTTTCCCTCTCAATTTGTCTGCTTGAGGGTACCGGTCTAGACTCTTTTAGAAACCCCCACTCTAATATTAACTATGCATGCATCATGTCCAAACCTAGTATGGGCTAAAATGCTATCTGTGTAATAACTCGCTAAGGCAAGCCTTGTCCAAACTCCGCCGGGATTTCCATAATCCCAATGGACACAATCACGATCTGTGCATTATTTGGAGAAACATGCCAATGTGTTGATCATTAACGAGTAAATAGCCAAATCTGGAGGGGAAAGGGCTAACTTTATCTGTTTTACAGAAATGAGGCACGAAGTCCCGAGGTTCGGCATGGTTCAAAATATTCTTCCTTTGCTGCTAGATTGGTGGGAAAATCTCTCACCAAGTGACAAAAATCATGTGAAAGGGGTCCTCGGAAATTTACCCTCCTTGTTAGACATTCAGCCAAACAATGGATTAATTGAGGCCGCCACCATGTTTTGGGATGAGAAGAGAGCGATCTTCCGTTTTGGCGACATAGAAATGACTCCCCTCTTAGAAGAAATAGGAGGCTTCATTGGGCTCCCATGGGATAGCCCTAGTTTATTGGTGCCGGAAAACCGCACTTCTCGAGGTTTCTTGAAAATGATGGGTTTCAGGAAAAATGATGAGTCAGTCTATCTGATGAAGTCTTACATACTATTTGATTTCCTTTATGAGCGTTATGGGCACAGCAAGTTATATCGCCTTTATCATGATGAGTTTGCTATCACTTCTTTGGGTTGGACTCACCGCCGAGTTTTTGTATTCACTGTCTGTTTTCTGGGGGTGCTGGTATTTCCAATATAGGGAGAAAGGATCCACACTCGTCTAGCTATAGTCACTAAGACCTTAATGGAGGGGATTGAGGGGCAAACTTTTACTATTGTCCCTATGATTTTGGCTGAGTTGTACCGAGCCTTATACCATTGCAAAAGAGGATATAGACATTCCGAGGGTTGCAATCTATTGCTACAAGTATGGTTGTTGGAACACCTTCAGAGAGGAGAATACCGTCAAGAACTTTCGCGACGACCATGGAATGACCATATAGCCTATCACCATCCGAAGAGAATGACTTTTATCCCAAACTGGTTTGCGCAACCAGAAAACGCTGTGAGCTGGGTACATTTCTTCAGCAATCTAACTGATGATAAGGTACATTAGATGTTCGAGTGGTTCCCTAACAGTGAATTCATCATCAGGTCAAGAGATACTCCTCATCTAGTGGTAATCGGATTGAGGGGGATCTATCCTTATGCTCCTATCAGAGTTATGAGGCAAGCTGGGAGAAAACAGGTTATACTACGAGTTTCTAAAATGGTTCAGTACAAAGCGGACTCCCAGAGGAACACCATTCCATTCAAGTTCGAGGCACAACACATGTGGCATCAAAAGATCGTTGTGGAGAAAGATACCATCGAGCCAGATCGGTATCATGCCGGCCATGTGTACTTCTATCCATCATAGTTGGTAGATGATATAGTGGGGGATGTCAAGCCAGGGATTAATCTGAAGAATAAAGTTATAGAGCATGCTGCTGAAGCACAAGTCAAATACAGGCTGTTGCGCAAAAGGGTTTTGGAGTCTGAAACCAGGCATTTGGAATAACATAAAGTGGACATGGAAGCAATCAACGAGTGGAAAGAAATCGTTGCTAAATCAACAGAGAGGTTAGAATATTTGGAGCTGGGGCTGATGGAGCTTGAGGGGAAGATGAGGAAAAGGATCTCAGTCTGTCAAGATGCAGAGGGCAATGATGGAGGGCATCTAGCAAGGGCATATCTGCTGCTGGACATGTACGGCCTGGGGAATTTGATCTTTGGAGCAAAGAAGGCCAAACATGGAGAAGGTCCCTCTGGGACCAAATAGATTAGGACTGATGTCTTTACTTGTTCTCTAGACTCGTTTTAGACTTTGGTTATAATAAGGCAAATGCCATTAGTGAGTTTTTATAATTATTGTCGTTTAGTAGATAATTATTGTCGTTTAGTAGAAATTTGGTTCATTTATCATATTAATGAAACGACGCACTTATTGGCATCGATTTTCTCCAAATCTATATGTCGCTTAGGCCTACCTCGTGCACAATGAGGTCCCCAAACTAGGATGTGAATTTATAATCCCGCAATATGTGTTTAAATAGCGCTAATATCCCTTTAATACTCTTTACTAACTTGTTTACCTTTTTTTTTCTTCTTTTCTTTGTTTATTCCCATCCCCCTAAGGTTGGTTCGTGCATACTGGCATCATCAACATATCATACTAGATCTAGAGGTCCTCTACCTCCTCCTCCTCCTCCAAGTGATCCTAAAAGCAAGGGAAAAGCTAAAATTGACGATATGAGTGGTATCAGGAAAGACAACGCTACGCATGCAGAGAATGTCGAGACTTTGGATGGTCGGAGTACTCCGGCACAGAATGATTTGGTCTTACGGTTAGACGGAAAATACTGGAGCTACAAGGGGAACTTGAGCAGGTCCAGAACTTGGAAAACCTTTCCCTTACCGTGAACGTCCCTGACGTCAACCAACAAAATGTCCAAAACCCTGCACCTCCCCAGAACACACAAAAGCAACAAAATTTTCCCGTACCTCATCAGTATGCCACACCTCCTCAAAATCCTAATCCTCCACCAGTACCTACCCCTCCACAACATCATTACCATTCGACCCAGTATCCACGAATAACCACCTACCACACTCCTCAGAACGCACTACAACCTACCCCTGATCCCCAAAACTCAACCAACAACCACCACTATGCCCAATTCCTGGAGTCCATCAAAGAAACCCTATATACGTGGAAACCTTACCCCATACTCCACAACAGACCCTGTATACAACGGAGTCTGCCGAGAAGGACCTGCTCATTAAGAACATGGCAGAGGAGCTCAAGAAACTTGCTAGTCAAGTCCAAGGTGTTGAAGGCTGTAAAGGCGTCGAAGGTTTGAATTATGAGGATTTGTGTATTTAGAACAAACCTCCTAAGTTCGAAATGTTCGACAGGAAAGGTGATCTGAAGGTACACTTGAGAACATATTGTGACAAGCTCCTAGAGGTTGGTAAAGATGAAAGAATCCGTATGAAGCTGTTCATGAGGAGCCTCACTGGAGACGCCCTGTCCTGGTACATATGTCAAAACCCGAAGAAATGGGTTAGCTGGGTAAGCATGCTTCAAATTTTATGGATCGGTTCAGGTTCAATACGGAAAATGTGCCAGACGTCTTCAACATTCAAAATCTTAAGAAGAAGCCAATAGAAACATTCCGCGAGTATGCTACTCGATGGAGGTCTAAAGCTGTGAAAGTAAGGCCAGCACTGGAAGAAGAACAGATGAATAAGTTCTTTGTCCGAGCCCAGGATCCGCAGTACTACGAGAGACTAATGGTTATTGAAAACCATAAATTTTCTGACATCATCAAATTGGGAGAAAGAACAGTAGAGGGGATTAAGAGCAGAATGGCAACAAATATTGAGGCACTCCAAGCTACAAACAAAGCCTTGCAGTCGGGAGGTATTTCTAAAAAGAAGGAAGTAGGGGCAGTGATGGCGGCCCAAGGTCCAAAGTCTCCTCTCACAAACCAACCACCCCCACCTACATATCAGCCTTCTCCTCCCAAATACCAACAACCTACTTCCGCTTACCATACTTATAACACCCAGCCAACATACTACCACTCCCCACCAGCCCACCAAAATTACCAAAAACCCAGACCGAATTCTAACCGCAGACCACCCAGGCAATACACTCCTATTGCTGAACCCATTGACTAGTTGTATGAGAGACAAAAGGCTACCAATTATGTCACTCCCATTCCCACTGTTGCCATGGAAAACTCCTCTCAGTGGGTAAGTCCAAACAAGACATGTGCCTACCACTCGGGCATGAAGGGTCATACTATTGATGAATGTCGCACATTGAAGGATAAGATCCAGATATTGATCGACACCAAGGTTATACAACCAAAAGAGGCTACACCTAATGTCCGCCACAATCCTCTCCCAGATCACAGGGGTGAGGGGGTAAATGTGATAGAAACCAATAAAGAATGGGATCCGGAAGGGTCAAGTGGACTCATTCGTGAAGGGGATAAACCTAAAATACCTCCAATCACTCTCACACCTATTGTGGTGCAGATTCAGTCACCGACTGAGGTTGTAGTAGCCGCACCGACTCCATTTGAGGTTGAAGTAACAACACCCTCAGCCACGCCAACTCCATTTGAGGTGGAAGTGACCACACCTTTCACCGTGACGGTAGCACCTACACCTTCCTTTAAGTCCACTGCTATACCTTGGGACTATGCTGCGGAAGCAAGAAGGAAAGGAAAGGGGATAATGGAGAAAACAGGTGCAGCACAAGGCATGATCAGAATTGGTAGGGTTTACACGCCCGAGCATTTAGGAGGAACAAGCAAAGTAGCCGCTCCCAAACCGCTTATCGTTGAAACTGGCCCGGATGATCTTTGGAGAAAGGTGCAAGCAAGAGAGTATTCTATGGTTGATCATCTGAAAAAAACCCCTGCTCAGATATCCATTCAATCACTACTGCAGAACTCCGAAGCTCATAGGAATGCATTGATGAATGTTACACCCCATATTTTCGTACGTAAAAGTACGTCGCAAGTCAACAGATGGAAGCTATGAAATTAGATCATCTGCGAAAGTACATAAAGTAAGTTAATCATGTTAATTTGGAGGTTACAAATATTTAAGATCATGAATACCAAGTACCAAGAGGGTTTGAATGCTTAGAAGCTAAGTGAATTGAAGAAAATTAGTTTCGTCAAAAGTCGACAAGTTGGGAATGTTGTAACATGTACTTTTGGGGTGAGACTAGGGTGCTTAACATTATATGGAGATTATATTATGAGTTATTTTACTCGTATGATAGTCGTATGATAGTCGTGTGTCATGTTTTGAAGTCAAGCGAGTTGTGGAACAAATGTTGGAAAAGGCCATCACAAGTTACATTCATAAATATGCTGAAAATTAAACCAAATGTAGCTGAGCATTTCTCCCAATGTACATGGAATTACAGGATGATCTACCTACCAAATTGAAGATCAATGAGTCCAGTTTCCAACTGAGTAAACCGTCCATTTATACGACATTGGAATGGAGAGATATTAGTGTTTTCGCGAGACTGCACAGGCTGGTAGGTGACAAGTAGGTGCATCACCTACTTTCCAAAAGGAGAGGCCTCAATTAAAAGCTCAAAGGTCGGCCAAAGAGCCCTTTTAAGGGATGATTTCCTTCAGATATTACACTCATAATAAATCAAAAAAATCAGATGTACACCCCAGCAAATTCCTCCCAAAAATTCAACACAAAACCTTAAATAATTTTCTCTTCTTTTCAAGTTCTAGTTGGAGAAAAACCTAAGGGTTGAAGAATCAAGATAGGAGCTGAGATATTCACCAAATATGGTATGTATACTGCCCTTTTTCATATGTTTTTTCTGCTGTAAAAGTAGAGAAATTCATTCAATAATTGTAAGAACTCACGGGACGGTGATCGGAAGCAGCGAGTTCGAGTTGTTCAACTTGTAGTGGACTATTTTGTTGGATGTTTCATGTTACTGTTGGGTTGTCTCTTTTGCTATTGTTTTTGTGGAGTTTTGGAGGAGAAAGGGTGTGAAAAAACACCATATAATTGCAGGGTGGTTGGCTGGTCGTTCGTCATTACATTTTTGGGTTGTTTGACACTACTATGGTTGTCGTTTTGTGTATTGAGTGATAGGGGTATGTTGGGCTGTTTTATGGTATTCTGTGATAGATATAAGGTTGGAAAATGATGTATATATGTTATTATTGTTGGTTTCTTGTATTGTTGGTGTTGTGTCGAATTAGGAGGAAGTAAAGATTATAGGTGAGATGCTGCCCGTTCTTTTACAAAATAATCTTCTCGTTCGTTGTGTGATAGTTGTACCTTCAATAACTTGATGATAGTATTGTTATCATTGTTGTAGATTAAGGTGCAACAAGACGAGTTTAACGTGGTTATTGGACATATTGTGATAAGGTATGTTAATTCTAAACTTTTCTTTCATTTTGGCATGATCCAGTAACTACATATGTTTGTAACGAGACATAAAGAGAAATTCATATTCTTTAATTTATGTACGTTTTCCTAGTCTCCTAAGTTACAACATTCTCCCTTATCGGGACTTTATATTCAGTTTAGTTTTATCTTCTTTCAGCCAAGAGAGCAGATAGTCTATATATATATAGTATTGCAGTATTTTCACCACCATCGAGCTATAATCGATGGGCAGGCCCCTATTGGGCAACCTCTGATCAGATGGTAAGTTATATACCGAGCCTATTATGGCTGAGCGCCTATGAGCCAGCCCAGAATGGCCGAGATACAGAGCCTAGTATGGCTGAGTGCCTATGAGTGAGCCTATTACGACAGAGCAGTTACATATACCGAGCCTTATTGGGCCTGACAACTATTTTACATACTATATGGAGAGAGTTGAGTCAGTATCAGCAGGTAAGCATACCTTCGGATTATCTTTGACTCCCAGTTACATTTAGTTATTATATAATTAGTTTAGTTTCAGCTTTCAGTTATTCTGTTGCTATACATACTCGGTACATTATTTTGTACCGATGTCCCTTTTGCTGAGGATGCTGCATTTCATGCTTTTAGGTCCTGATAGACAACTGGATAGACCTTCCCAGTAGACAGAGTCAAACATCAGCTTGGTTGGTAAGCTCCACTTTCTCGGGGTTACCAGGTCTAGACCTTAGAGTCCATTTTTTATATATACATGTTGGATGGGTAGGTCGAGGCCCTGTCCCGACCATGCTGCAGTTCAGCTATCGCTAGAGGCTTGTAGACGAGTCCTTCATATTTTTTATACAGTAGATGTTCATGGTAGCTTCATCCGCCTGCACAGTTATATATATCAGCTTTTGGGTATATTTACCCCACAGATGAGAGAGGCGTTATAGTCAGACGATTCAGAATATGGCCTCATCAGCCTAAGTTGAGGGTTACACCTCCAGAGTTCACAGTTAAGGAGTGGTACGCTCGGGCGGACTACGGCACCGGGTGCCGGCCATGCCTCATCGAGTTTGGGGAGTGACAAACTTCGTATCAGAGCAGTTCTATCCTAGGGAGTCTACAAGCCGTGTGTAGTAGAACCTTGTTTATAGATGTGTTGTGCACCACATTATATAAGCATGAAGCTACAAGGCATTTAGGAGTCTGTTACCCTTCTTTCAAATCCACATCGTGCTATAGAGCTGAGTCATAAGAGTTCAAGCCAAGACTTATGTTTGCTAATTATAGAGATGCTTGCAATTTGAAAAAAAAAATTACAGCTAGCTATAGGGCTAATACATCACCAAATAAGGGCACTATTAGAGAGAGAATTCTTGACAATGTGGCCTTGTTTGAGGCCCTATCAGATCATGCATACTAGATGTACGTATTTCCTACTTAAGACCCTAAGATGGGAATATCTAATATACCCCGCGAATAGCACGCCGTGGGAGTATTAGAAGGTAAAAGTATAAGTTTCAACAGATAACAGAAGCAAGGTGAAGAAGGGTACGAGGTACCCAATTAATGAAGATTATCCAAATATTCAATTCAGGCAGAGAAATATAAGGCTTCTAAGTTACCTTCAACAGAAATAACGGTACGTACAATTGGCCACACCCATCTCAGTTATGCCCTATGGGAGCTAACATATATATTTTAAGAGAAGATGGAGTATTAGGATCCAGCTTGGGTTGGAGTAACCCAGAATGGTGGATTGAGCCAGGGGAGGAAAAAAAAGTGAAACAATGTTTTGTTGAGATTTTCAGAATAAGGTAATAAACAGAGATATTAGTAGGAGAATAAGAATAGAGTAAATGAAGAATTACGAGTAAGATGTAATAACAGGGTGGTAATGGTAAATCATAATATGACAGGATGACATAGTCTATAGTCAAGTAAAGGAAAAGACAAGAGGTGACGGTCCTTGAGACTATAAAAGAGTATAAGCCATAAAGTTATATCCCCATTTTGAGAAGATGAGTTGGAGACTCCAACATAATCACCAGAAGGCTAAGTTAGACCCTCAGCGTAATAAAAATAAACATAGGTTAGTAAATAAGAAAAAAAACAAACATGATTTAGGGACCAAAGGATTCGATAATAGTCGGCATCGTAAGAATTTCAGAAATTGTGTTTCAGAAATGATAGAATGGACAACGGAAGAATAACCTTTAAATTTCATTCAGGAAGACGCTTCCCTAAAGCAAGCAATGTGAGCAGGGTTATTCTTAATGGACTAAGTGTGCCAATTACACTAGGTTTCACCCTCGTGCATAAGAAATTCAGTTATCCCTTGTATAGAAGAGTTATCGCAAGGCGAGTAAGAGTCAGTGAAGATGTGAAAAGATTCAAGAGATGAAGAGGTAACTATGGACTAGTAAAGGGAGAATGTGGTAAAACGGCGAAAGGGGTGAGATTGAATTTATTCAGATCCTACATATATGTTATGACTCCAGAACATTCTACAAGCACGATGGAGGGGAGATGCAGTAAGGGTTCCCTCCCAGGATGTTATTGATAAATAAGTGCGAATAAACACTTGATACATAAGGAGCTAGTGCGAGAGGCAAGTTAAGACAAAGGAAACAACCCAAAAGAGATTACGCGGAATATAGATATGAGAATGAACCAACGAGTAGCTAGTAGTTGATTCAGGAAGAGCCTAGTTATGACTAGACAAGAGGATACAGATAAATCAGCAGATCGTGCAATATATACCTAGTGAACCCCAGTATAGGGAGTTCAGTATCGCAGATACGACATCGTAATCCTTGAGAAATATTCAGATAGGAGTTGAGGTAGTTATATTTGCCATAAAAGTGTTACGAAAATAAAAGAGAGTGCCACGGGGGAGACAAAAAAAAAGTTGAGTACAGGAGTAACCCTACGAGAACAAGGGCACAGAGGTATGTAACTAAGGATATTTATAGGTGAGTAAGAACATCAAACATTCTATCAAGTATATGATGGGATGAGCTCACAGCTTTACAAGAGTCAGAGAGTCTTCCCTAAGTGCTACAACGAAAGACTAGCTGAGGAAATAAGGAAGTAGGCTTTAAACTAAAGAAGAAATTATCTTCTAACAACAGTCTCACTACAACATTGTATGCTCTCCATAACAAAGTGGCACCTATCGTAACTAAGGAACGGGAAGTAAAATCCAAAGTAATATTCGAGATCATATGAGTTGCAAAAATTCAAATATATGTGGGCACTAAGATAAGCCCAGTATTCATGGAACAAGTGGTAGAATGACCAAGAAAGGTAATTGCTTACTTTTAACGAAAGCTGAGAAGGCAAGAAAGGAATTATTTGATCTATGATCCAGAGTTAGTTACGTTATGAACACACATAAGATTTCAGAGTATTATCCATGCAGCATATATGTTGACAATGATATAGCTATAGGAGACTCCAACATAAGTTAAAAGAAAGAATTGAGTCCACGTCATACACAAAAGCTTAAATTGCTTCAAGGCATGGATGTCCATAGCGTCCACGAGAGGCTAAAGTAATAACTAATACCCTGAGCTACAGATCAGAAATAAAGTAAGCCTGCTTAAAGGCTGACATAGACGAGGAAACTAAAGAGTTACATCAGCTAAGTGAACTAGGAGTCTGATTATTAGACCCCGATGGGTATAGAAATCGTGATTTATAACATTGTAGAGTCACTCTAAATATTAGAGCTACAAAAGAGATAGTGCAACATCCATATTCTATAACGACTCTACGATAAAGCCAGTTAGAAGAGTACCAGCCTCATAAGATGTCAGTATGGAGCTCCCACCGGATTGTGTATGCACTAGAGGTGCAAGTACTAAAGTAGATCTTCAAGTTGTGGATGTGAATTCCACCATGTAGAAGGGAGGTAATGAAAGCAACAGAAGATAGAATGCATGATTTAAAGGAAATAAAGGTAAAGAAGGTATGAAATATCAAGTGAAGAAGGTTGTGAGTAGTCCAGATATTAGATAGAGGGCTAGAAGCGCTGTGATATAGTATCTAGAAGTGATAGTGGTGTCTTCAGTAGCATATCTTCAACCAATGGTTTCCATGTACTGAGTGGTCTAGTTAAGAGAGTATAGAAGAGTGAAAGACGAGGTGATGTCTCACTTGATGTTCCAGAATAACATAAGGAAATCTATGGTGCTAGCAAATTAAAGGAAGGTTGCGAGTAGTATAAATAGATACATGTAGGTCGCAGTCTAAAGTATGGTAAAACAACAAGGTTTTATGTAGACATGAGTAAGGATAAGAAAAGGTGAGTGAGAAAGTGACGAGAACATGTAAGTCCTCGAGATTAAACCCATCACAACAAGAGAGCTGATGGTTTCCATAGTTTATAAAAAGCTCAGAAGCCTGAGTGAACTTAGAGGAGTTTAAGACTAGGAAAATTTAGAAGAGATGGAATGCTTCCATAGTGGTAGAATAAGGGTGTAATTGCGATAGATAAGAGGATGACGTTTAGGCCTTTGATTGAGTAATGATTTTGAGAAAAGCTATTTATGAACTGCACGGGATTAGAATACCCCCCCCCCCCCATAAGAGAAATCACATTTGGTTGCTATGAAATATGATTATTGAAGTATAGTATTGACCCTAAGTGGATCAGGAAAATAACTCGAGATGTTCCCTGATGAGACGTGAGCCCTAGTGACAATATATTACATAAGAGTTTCAAGTTATCAGTCGTAGCTTATAGATCAACATTAAGGTGAATCAACAATAGTTGGATAAAAGTTCTAAAGTATGAGATGATATTTGTTTGTCACTCTTAAGATGAACAGTAATGAGAAAGCATTAAAAGAATTAGATTTATACATATAGGATAAGCAGCGAGAGATTAAATTGGAGGTTGGTAGCAGACCTCGGTATTGATAAATCAAAGCATGTGTTATGGTATAGTATGACCTACCTAGATGCAGTAAAGCCATAAGGATAGATATCTAAGGCTGCGAAATAAGATATAGCAATAGTCGTAAGTTCGACAAAGTACCAAGTGAAGGACCTCAGTACAACTATAGATGGGTATAGGGACAACTCTCCATAGTTATGTATATGTTCCTAAAGTAGGGCCTAGAGATTGGCTAAAAGCTGGAGGAAAAGGACAGAAGAGTCGCATAGGCACACATACAAGGACAAAGTCGTACAGGCTGCATGGCAGAAGGTCGCAACGGTTACAATATTGGAAGAATTCTGACAACAAGTCGTGGTGTGAGAAAGAGGCCTAAAGAGGGGGAATGCCATAGCCTTCGGATTTATTCACAAAACAATTGCCTAGATGTCAAGGCCAGTACTAAATTATTCGTATGAGCTATAGGTTATGATACTGATAAGCGCATCAGTCAACATTTGAGGACGAATGTTCCAAAGGGGGGAATGAAGCTAAATGAATTGAAGAAAATTAGTTTCGTCCAAAGTCGACAAGTTGGCAATGTTATAACATGTACTTTTGAGGTGAGACTAGGGTGCTTAACATTATATGGAGATTATATTATGAGTTATTTTAGTCGTATGATAGTCGTGTGTCGTGTTTTGAAGTCAAGCGAGTTGTGGAACAAAAGTTGGAAAAGGTCATCACAAGTTACATTCATAAATATGCAGAATATTAGGTCAAATGTAGATGAGCATTTCTCCCAATGTATATGTAATTACAGGATGATCTACCTACCAAATTGAATATCTATGAGTCTAGTTTCAAACTAAGTAAACCGTCCGTTGATACGACATTGGAATAGAGAGATATTAGCATTTTCGCGAGACTGCACAGGCTGGTAGGTGACAAGTAGGTCCATCACCTTCTTACAAAAAGGAGAGGCCTCAATTAAAAGCTCCAAGGTCGGCCAAAGAGCCCTTTTAAGGGATGATTTCCTTCAGATATTACACTCATAATAAATAAAAAAAATCAGATGTACACCCCAGGAAAATCCTCCCAAAAATTCAACACAAAACCATAAATAATTTTCTCTTCTTTTCAAGTTCTAGTTGGAGAAAAACCTAAAGGTTGGAGAATCAAGATAGGAGCTGAGATATTCACCAAATATGGTAAGTATACTGCCCTTTTTCATCTGTTTTTTGTTGTAAAAGTAGAGAAATTCATTCAATAATTGTAAGAACTCACGGGACGGTGATCGGAAGCCGTGAGTTCGAGTTGTTCAACTTGTAGTGGATTGTTTTGTGGGATGTTTCATGTTGTTGTTGGGTTGTCTCTTTTGCTGGTGTTTTTGTGGAGTTTTGGAGGAGAAAGGGTGTGGAAAAATACCACATAATTTCAGGGTGGTTGGCTAGTTGTTCATCGTTACATTTTTGGGTTGTTTGACACTACTATGGTTGTCGTTTTGTGTATGGAGTGATAGGGGTATGTTGGGCTGTTTTGTGGTAATCTGTGATAGATATAAGGTTGAAAATGAAGTATATATGTTATTGTTGTTGTTTTCTTGTGTTGTTGGTGTTGTGTCGAATTAGGAGGATGTAAAGATTATAGGGGAGATGCTGCCCGTTCTTTTGCAAAATAAGCTTCTCGTTCGTTGTGTGATAGTTGTACCTTCCATAACTTGATGATAATATTGTTATCATTGTTGTAGATTAAGGTGCAACAAGACGAGTTTAACGTGGTTATTGGACATATTGTGATAAGTATGTTAAGGCTAAACCTTTCTTTTATTTTTGCATGATCCAGTAACTACATGTGTTTGTAACGAGACATAAAGAGAAGTTCATATTCCTTAATTTATGTACATTTTCCTAGTCTCCTAAGTTACAGCATTCTCCCTTATCGGGACTTCATATTTAGTTTAGTTTTATCTTCTTTCATCCAAAAGAGTAGAGTCTATATATATACAATATTATAGTATTTTCACCATCATCGAGCTATATTTGATGGGCAGGCCTCTATTGGGCAACCTCTGATCAGATGGTCAGTTATATACCGAGCTTACTGTGGCCGAGCGCCTATGAGCGAGCCCAGAATGGCCAAGATACAGAGCCTAGTATGGCCGAGCGCCTATGAGCGAGCCTACTACGGCAGAGAAGTTACACATACCGAGCCTTATAGGGCCGGACAACTATTTTACATACTATATGGAGAGAGTTGAGTCAGTATCAGCAGGTAAGCATATCTTCATATTATCTTTGACCCCCAGTTACATTCAGTTATTATATTATTAGTTCAGTTTCAGCTTTCAGTTATTCTGTTGCCTTATATACTCGGTACATTATTTTGTACTGACGCCCCTTTTGCTAGGGACGCTGCATTTCATGCCTGTAGGTCCTGATAGACAACTGGATATACCTTCCCAATAGACAGAGTCAAACATCAGCTTGGTTGGTAAGCTCCACTTCCTCAGGGTTACCAGGTCTAGACCTTGGAGTCCATTTTTTATATATACATGTTTAATGGGTAGGTCAAGGCCCTGTCCCGACCATGCTACAGTTCAGCTATCGCTAGAGGCTTGTAGATGAGTCCTGCATATTTTTTATATCAGTAGATGTTCATGGCGGCTTCATCGGCCTGCAGAGTGTTATATGTATATATATATATATATATATATATATATATATATATATATATATATATATATATATATATATATATATATATATATATATATATATAT
>NW_017670347.1:839823-920832 GCF_001879085.1 Nicotiana attenuata
TAGCACTATTTTTTGCTTTCCCACGGGCGTAAGCTCTGCCCCAATCTTATGCAAGACTAAGCTCTGTCTTGTTTCGCTTCTTATATAACCAAGCATCATGTATTTTCATCTCATGGGCTGAAACACGGCCATCTTATCCAAAGGCATCATAGTTCGAAGGCGTCATGCTCATAGCCTGAAGACACCATGCCATGGCCTGAGGATCTCTCAATATTGCACATCATTATTCAAAGGCGTCATAGTTCAGAGGCACCATTTTCATGGCCCGAGAACATTATTTCATGGCTTGCGAATCCCTTATCACGCGATTCATGGCCCAAGACATCATGGTCTAAGGACATCATCCTCATCGTCCAAAGAAAAATTTTCATGGTCCAAAGGGAACTTGCATCACGTTTAAATTCTCGCAATGATCTCATATATACTTGCATGCATTGCGTTTAGGTTTTGCAGGTAACCCAGGAGGTAACCGTTCTTATAACAGGAGCAACCTTTGCTCCGGTTTCCGTTCAATGCTCACATCTTGAAACTATCTCAAATACAGCCAACCACTGTCCGTTACCCATTTCCACTTGATTATCGTCTAAATACTCATCCGTAACCATTCTGAGATACATCCATTCACAACTCCGCATAGATTCATCCGATACTATCCTACCCAAAAGAACCCTTTCCGAAACATACGACCATTCCTATAACTACTCCATCAGTTTCGTTTGCCGTTGGATCCAGAACTACATGCGGCCAAATTGCCGTAACACCAGGGATATGTAGGCAACTCAATAACCAGGGTTCGACCCCCATTCTTTCTAAATCACATCATCCCACATACAATTTGGCCAAAATTGGTCATCATTTTTCTTTACCCGACAATTCTTTCATCATTCCCGAGTAAAGAGGGGCAGTTGTTGATACCCAATTTTGTCCTCATATTTTTTCAAAATATATATGTACTTTCAAAACATCGATTGCGCATCTTTGTTTAGTTTACAAATCCATACAAGCATTTTCTATAATGTTCCATAATTTTTAGAGCCTTTAAATTGATTTTCCTACATTTAAATTACTTGAATAATTATTAATTATTCCTTAAAATTATTTTGGGATGACTCAATTACCTAAAATCATTATTTTTGCATCTATAATATTTGCTTCAGGTATTTTACTCTATTTTTATAATTACATTTGTATTTTAGGCTACTTGCACAATCTTGCAATAATAGCCTATATTTTACATTTGTATTGCATTTGTCATTTTATTCAGGGTCAAAATCATATCCTACATTTTTATAATCTTCTACTATTATTTGCATAAATGATGTTTTTATCTTATTTAATAGATTTATTAAATTATTTTCCCCTTAATTTTCTATTTAAAAAAAAAAAACCTAACCCAAAATTGGTATCAATTTCGCACCAAAAACCCCAAATCTCTGGCCCAACCCCCCTAAGCCCAATCCAAACTACCCTAATTCCCAACCCAGTCCAAAAAACCGACCCAGCTCCTCTCAAATCCCAGCCGTTGATCAACAGTGAACAACGGCTCATAACATTTCCCTCATTTCTCCTAATATCCCCACCCTAAAACCCTAGAGACCATTCTCTCTTCAGCAGCTGCCCTCAAACACTCCTCCCTCCCTCAGAAACCCTAGTCTCCTTCTCAATCTTCTCTGAATCCATTTCAATCACGGATTCCTTCCATGATTTTCTTCCCTTTTATGTGTTATCTCGGTATTACTTGCAAGATTATGGTATCACTTAGTACTTGCCTAAACTTGGAAGTACCATCTCTTAGATTTGGGTCCGTTCTACTTCAATCGCATGATTCTGGACAAAATCTCATCCATATACATTTATACCAATGCTATATGGGTTCGATTAGCCAGGATCTCCGGTTAATTTCCGATTTCTGTCAACTAGGGTTTACCAATTTTTCCCTAAATCTGATTTTTATTGATTTTGCATGTTCATACTTCCTTATTTATTTTTGGTTTTACAGCTTTCCTTGTTTACTTGCTCAATTTTTGCTACTATATAAACCCCTCCCCATTCCCCTTTAAGACAAACCTGAATTGTATAATCTCTCGAAATGTTCGAAGCCTTATTCTGTGGTTCCTTCATTATCTTGTTTTGCGCTTTGTGGTGGCCGGCTGAAATCCAAGGCCACTGAGAATCTACTGTTCGAAATTTTCTAGGTGCGAGCATTGCCTGGGGTTCTTTTGAAGCTCATGGGAACTTTGATGCATCGATGTTTCTAGGTTCTTGTGGATCTTTTGTTCTTTATTGTTGTCCGTTTAACTGGTAAGCCACTTGACTTTTGCAATTCCATCCTTATATGTCTTTGATTCACACGTGTCCTCGCCTTTGAAATCCATGGCTTAATATGTTATGCATGACTCTGTTAACTTTGCATTTTTGTAGTCTCTTTAGCGTTTAACCTTCTCCTAATGCTGCTAGTTCTGAGATTATCTAAGTATAACTTGGATAATCTGACCCTCCTAAGCTCTTTTAACCAGTGTATTAGTGTCTAAATGTTCCTAAACATGCTTACTCGCTTACCCTGAATCGCTGTAATGAATATTTCATGTTTGTAATGACCCGTGTTAGAATTTCCTTTGTTAACTATGACATGTTTCCCGATGTTTTTTAGCATACCCCGTTAGTGATTGGCTGAGATCTTAACAAGCTACTTCAACCTGTTTTCTTTATCATGTTTGAGCTTTTTTGTTTCATGGCATAATCTGGACCTTCTTTAGTCAATTAGTCTACAGTGTCAATGCTAGAATGCCTACATGTGCTATTTGACATGAATTTACTTTCCCACTCTATTCTGAAACTCTGGAATAATAGTTTTGCATATGTAAGTTTTAATATGTTAAGAACTTTTCTATCAACTATGATCCTGCTTCCCTGCTAATATGTCCCTCAGTATGTCTTGGCTCACCTAATTCCATGTTCCTGCAGTGCTTACTTGATTTGTCATGATGTGTGCTCCCTATCATGTCTCTATGCGATCTTGCTTCCTGATAAGAGTTAACATGTTTGTCTTGTGGTACTAAGATGTATACTTAGCATAATTTGGACCTCTTAGGTTTTCAACTTGTTTGGTATTGTGTATTTGAGCATGATAACTTCTGTCAATCTTGTAAACTTGTTTCTCCCTTAACTCTTTCAATATGGGGTTGCTCTGTGTTACTTTACTGAGTGTTGAAATCCTGCTGAACCTGCTTCTGAGTCTTGCTGAACCTTATTCTAAGTCTTGTGACCTGTTTGCTTAGTTGCTCTGTGTTCTCAACTTCTGCCCCTTAACCATTGCCCACTCTCTCTCATTTGTTACCTATGCTATTCTGAACTTATCATTCTTGGTCGGCTGAAAGCCAAGGCCACCAAGACTCTTACTACTCACCCCCCTAGTGTGAGCACTTCTCGGGATCCTTTTGAGGCTCTTGTGAACTCTGACACACTAGGGTTTGGGTCCTTAATCATCTCCCCCTCAACGCTAGAACCTGAATTATCCTAGTTCCTTCTTCTTACTGTCTCATAAACACGTAAGCTGTATGTCTTAAGTAATCCAATGCTTGGCAATATGATTGTGTGATTTGGCTTCGAGCTCTTATATGGATTCTGGGTTGTGTCGATGATCATGGCTTTGCTGAATGTTTGGGCACGCCGTTGAAGGCCCAAATAACGCTGGGTATTTATTTGGGCCTGCTGTGGGCTTACTTCCACTATTTGTACTCGCTTGTAATTATATTATTGGGCCTGTAATGATTTTGTAATGAACAACTGGGTGTTAATAAAAAAATGGGGAATGGGTAGATTCTTAATATTTTCATGAAAAGGGGTAGATAATATGCCTATAGGACTCATTGATTCACTTGCTATATGTGCCGTTCGATATATATGTGCACTGTAGAAAACATGTCATTAGGGGAAGCACACACATGTACACTGCCCGTTAGCAAACATGAATTCAAATGCTGCAATTGTTCTTACTGCTATGTGTTGCCAAAAAAAACCTGCCAATAGGAACAAAATGTCAATGAATTATCTTTCAGGCACATTCACTAGTAATTTACCTATAGGATTTTGATCACTTCATTTGCTATTGTCTTGCACGGTACACTAGAAATCATTCCTATAGGATTTTGATCACTTCCTTTGCCATTGTCTTGCACTGTTCACCTAGAAAACATGTCCATAGGGTTAAGTATAATGATAAAAAGGCTCTAAGTACTATACGTTAGAGATCATGCCCATAGGGAATAATTGCTCGCCATAATTGGTTATTACTAGACCACTCGACTATTGTTTTATGTACGCTACTTTTAGAGGGCATGGATAATTCTAGGGCTTTTCTTAATAGCTTTTGCTATCTTTAGACTGCGTAGATCGACCAGGCACAGCACCTATAGGTTTAAAACTTGAAACCTGCGATTTTAATAATCAGCTTATAACAACTGTATAATCCCTTCTACAAGCGATATCTTGCATCTGAAATGGCCTGCATACTTTAATGTGTTTGAGGCAAACTTGAGCCTTAACTGCCGATATGTGAAGTCTAATGTGTTTTTGTATGTCGCCAAGTTTTGACATTTTCTGAGCAGCCTAAGTTAAGTCTATAACAACCAAAAGTAAGAGGTTCAATGCCTCCTGGACCATAGGCATGGGACGGGTAGTGCACGCATAAGGTATGATTTATAATTGAACTAGTGCGCTTTAGGTAACAACTTGAAGATAGTAATCGGGTAGCAGCAGATAATAGTCTGTGCGCACTGAATAATATGAGTAACACCTTATTCAGAGAGAGTTACGAAGTATTATTTATATTGCACGGGTGATCCTTTAGGCTAAAAAACACTTAGGACCCCCCCCCCCCCCAATCCTATTTCTATTTATCTACGAGTCAAGTGCTTGTATTTATTTAAAGTCTTTTAATAATGAATTTTCCAAAACTCCTTGCTTTCTTTGTCTTTGTTTGTCTGACTAATTCATATAACTTGAGTTCGGCTGGGGCCCACAGTTGTGGACCTCGAAGAGTACCTAACACCTTCTCTTCGAGGTAATTTGAGCCCTTACCCGATCATTGGTGACGCAAACTGGTTAAACCAGAGTTATTTGCAATAGGTGCCCTAATGCACCTCAAATCCGTTAGGCGGCGAATCTCTCTTTTAACACCTTCCTTAAAAGAGTTGTCACGTGTCGAAACCCGATTTCACGAGTAAAAGGGGCGCGACAGGCATTACATTATAACAATATGTTCCATACTTGGTGATAAATGAAGTCTTTTCCTAGTCTTCCGGGTTCATTTGAATTTGATTGTACCCGGAATAGGCATCGATAAAGGTAAAGATCTTGTGGCCAGCAATGGCGTCGATCATGCGATCGATGTTAGCCAATGGAAAATAACTTTTGGGGCATGCCTTAATTAAATCTTTATAATCTACACACATTCTAAGTTTGTTCCCTTTCTTAGGGACTACAACTACATTGGCTAACCATTCGAGATATTTAACCTCCCGAATGGACCCTATTTTGAGAAGTTTAGTTACCTCGTCCTTTACGAATGCGTGCTTTACCTCGGACTGGTGTCTCCTCTTTTTCTTCACCGGTTTGTACCTGGTCAATACTTAGCCGATGCGTCGTTATCTCCGGTGGGATCCCTGTTATGTCTAAATGGGACTAAGCAAAACAATCTATGTTATCAATAAGAAATTGAATAAGCTTTTTCCTGAGTTCAGGGGCTAATCCCGTTCCCAGGTATGCCTTTCGCTCGGGCAGGTACTCGATCAATATAAACTGTTCCAGTTCTTCGACCATTGGTTTGGTGGCATCAGAATCTTCGGGAACAATAAAAGTTAGAGGGGTTAAAAATCCTCTTCTTCTTCTTCTGTCTCCTGCTTCCCCGATTCGGTCTAGACTGGTGGCTCTGATCGCTATTTGACTTCCAGTTTACCTTTAATGCTCGACCTTTATGAGGTTGATAACGTTGATATCGGTGTTACATCATCAACCGCAAATATTTCCTTTGTAGCATGTTGCTCCCCGTATACTATTTTTGCACCGTCCGACATCAGGAATTTCATCAATTGGTGGAGAGTCATAGGGACTGCCCTCATATTGTGGATCCAAGGCCTTCCGAGTAGGGCATTTTACCTCATGTCGCCCTCGATCACATGGAATTTGGTATCTTGAATGGTTCCAGCCACGTTTACTAGTAAAATAATCTCCCTTTAGTTGTTTCACTGGCCATATTGAAGCCGTTTAAGACTCGAGCTGCAGACAAGATTTGATCTTGTAGGTCGAGCTGCTCCACGACCCTCGATTGGATGATATTAGCCAAGCTACCTGGATCAACTAAAATACGCTTAACTTGAACTTTATTTAATAAGATAGAAATTACCAGAGCGTCATTGTGTGGCTGAGAAATGCCTTTTGCTTCTTCGTCGTTGAATGATAAGGAGCCTTTGGGCACATAATCTCGAGTTTTCCCTAGTGATTGATACCTTAGTGCGTTTGAATTTGGGTCCTTGTGGAATGTCGACCCCATCGACGATCATATGAATGGCATGTTGGGGTTCCTCCTGTTCATTTTTCCTGTTGGCGTCCCTTTCTCAGAAATGATTCTTAGCTCGATCGCTGAGGAACTCTCGAAGGTGGCCCTCATTGAATAGATGGGCTACCTCCTCCCTTAGTTGACTGCAATCCTCGGTCCTATGACCATGCGTGCCATGATACTTGCACATCAATTTTGGGTTTCTTTGGGAAGGATCGGCCTGTATGGGTCTGGGCCACCTAGTATCTTTGATCCTTCCGATTGCCGATACAATGCCCGATGCGTCGATGCTAAGGTTATATTCCAATAACCGAGGTGCCTCTGTGGGATCGACATGCTTATAAAAATCGCTTTTGCTCATAAGTCTCCGAGAATTTTGTCCTCGATCGCTTCTTCGATCATTCCGGGCGGAATCACGTCCTGAACCATTATTCCTTCGATCTACGGTATATGGTTGATATTGTTCTCCATTCGACCTTGGCTCCCTGTCGACTTCCCTCTGGGTTTTAACTGGCGACCTGTTGGATGTACTGAACCTGAAGGGGCTCCCAATTGGCCGTCCTCGACCCTGATCTTCCATTAATATCGATTGTGCACATCTTCCCAAGTTACAGCTGGATACTCGATCAAATTTTGTTTTAACTGACTTGATGCTATCGAACTCCGCTCATTTAACCCTTGGGTGAAAGCTTGAACGGCCCCACCATCTGTGACTGGTGGCAACCCCATGCGTTCCATTTGAAATTGGGATACGAACTCCCTCAGCATTTCGTTATCCCTTTGTCTTATCTTGAAAAGGTCCGATTTTCTTGTTGCGACCTCTATGGCCCCGGCGTGTGCCTTTACGAAAGAATCTGCTAACATGGCAAATGAGTCAATGGAATTCTGTGGCAGGTTGAGATACCAAATTATTGCTCCCTTCGAAAGGGTTTCTCCGAACTTTTTCAACAGCACAGATTCAATTTAATCATCTTCTAAGTCATTTCCCTTTATTCCGCACGTGTACGAAGTGCTGTGTTCATTAGGAGCGGCGGTCTCGTTGTACTTAGGTATGTACGACATATGGAACTTCTTAGGAATGGACTTCGAAGCCGCACTTTGAGGAAAAGGCTTTTGCACTGACTTTTTCGAATCCAAACCCTTTAGGATCGGGGGTGCCCTCGGTATCTGATCAGGAGTTGTATGTTTTCACTTTTTTATCATTAGCTTCGATTTTCTTCTCCCTTGACTCAATTATTTTAGTGAGCTCCTTGAGCATTTTCATTATTGCAGGATCAGTCCCAGATTCGTTATCGTTCAACCTTTCTTGCACTGGGTTGGTACGGCGAGTGATTTCTCGCTCGACCCCACTTGGAGTCCCATGTTGATTTTGCAACTGAGCAATAGCGGCCTGTTGAGCCTGTTGCATCTCGAATATCATCTGGAGACTAAATTCTCTGTCTCCTCTGTCCTATGTACCTTGACCACCAGATCGGCATTCCCTGCGTACACTCTTTTTGGGGTCCGCGCCTAGTTCTGCATTTAGAGCAACGTGCGAATTGACATCGACTGGATCGGCAACTGCTGCTCCCCCAAGATTAGCCGGTGGCACCCCGGCTCCTGGAGCAATTATATTGTCGTTTTTCCCGTGAAACCCGAGACCATCATCACCATGTGTGGGTGCGTTTTGTGAGTTTGACATGTTTTAACCTGAGAGCAAAAATACTTGACAAGAACAAGCATGAAATAATTTGTGTTATCAGAATCAGCACCGAACAATCAGTATTATCCTTAGCCCAACGGTGGGTGCCAAACTGTTTACCCTAAAATTCGAGTAACAATTAAACATATATTGTCGTTTTAAAGATATGTGATTCAATCCAATACCAATCGATAAACAAGAAATTGAATAGATAAATTAGAGAATAAAATAAATCAAACCAGTATGCTAGTGTGATAATAAGAATAGCAAATGATAAAGCAACTCTGATGAACAGTAAGCGAAATAGCAAGAAAGTAATGAGTGTATATATTCTTATTAATGAACAATGATGCTTACGAATGAATGGGATCCCTCTTTATATAATAGAAGAGTCCTAAACAAAGCACATTTCTAATTATAGTAGGAAATCATATTAACATCTAATTAACCGCTGCATATCAATCCGTTCCGAGATTCACGCCACAATTCTCGACCAATCACGGATATCTCGCCTGTTCCCTTATCAAGCCACGCCGGTGTCACTCGAAGTCTGCCTACTTCTGTCCGCAATCGAGGTCGACCTCGGGATGACTCGACGTCCTAGTTTTTCGATGTGACATTCCTGTCTCGACCAAAGAATGAAATCGTATAGCCCCCACTTCTACCGTATATATACTTACATATATGAGCATAGATAATTAATCTTATCGAACTAAAATACAGTATATGAAGCAACATATATGTAACAGATCATTAGTTACTACAACTTCTCGGTTTTATAAAATATTTCCAAAGACAATAAAGTAGAACACCGTTTCATTAACTTATCTTACAAGGAGATAACATTACACAAGACTAGAAAAGTTTAGGCTTAATACATATTTTACCTTCAATTTACACAATAATCTCTTTTACATATCTTTTTTCCGAATATTCTTTTATACATTTTATCGGTCATTCCTCGTAGAAAATGCCTTGCTAAAATTTCACATGGAGGGCGTCGCCAATTACCTTCTTCTATCTTTTTCTTTTATTTTTCTTTTTTATATTTTTTTCTTTTTCTCCTCCTTCGACCGTACTCAAAGATCGAAATGATATCCATGTCCACTTCTTAAGACAAAAGCTTAAAGGAAAGTAAATCGGGTGAATGAGCATTTACTATCATCACATCAAATCTTTCTTTGCCTTTTCAAAGCATTGCCATCGCAATGGACACAACCTCGGCGTCGTAACTGCAAATTTGAACTTCGAAAGTTAGAAAAGAACAAGAAAATTCATAGAGTAACCATCAAACATTATTTACTTTTTAAACAAATTTAAAGCATAGTATTTTCAGTATGGTTTTTTTCTGCACCCAATCGGGACTTTCCATAAACTATTCTAAGTCCAAAATTATCCTTCCTAAATATTCCCTCCCAGAAACAAATACCTTCATGGCAAACCTCTTTGGAATGAAAGTCACCCATGAATTTGGCAACTACTTAGGCTTTCGCATTCTGAACCATAGTCCTAGACCAAAAGACTTTCAATTTATTATTGATAAACTCCATAAGAAAATGTCTCACTCGAAATGCTCTTTTCTAAACATAGCAGGTCGTGCAACCCTTGCTGCTAGTACTCTTAACTCCATCCCCGCTTACTCCATGCAATACACTTACCTTCCAAAAAAAATTACAAATCATATTGACAAAATCCAACGTGACTTTATTTGGGGTAGCACTAACACCTCTAAAAAACTCCATTTTGTAAATTGGAATATAGTCACAAAGAGTAAAAAAGAAGGAGGCCTTGGTATTCAAAAAGCCTCCTCAAAAAATATTGCTCTCCTAACTAGCCTTTCATGGAGACGTTTACACAATCCAACTTCTCCTTGGGCCAAATTAATCTCTTTCAAATATGCTAATAAGAAATCCATTCACACCTCTTCCTTTATTTGGAAATCTATTCTGAAAGGATGGAATATCTGCAATAATGGTATCCTATGGCACCCACACGCAAATTCCTATATGAACATTTGGTCTTCAAACTGGATACATGACACAAGCTCTCTTAGGAAAAACCTCTATGGCCCTATTGATAAAAAGGACCTAAATATCTCCATTAGAGATATTGTTGTCAATGGAAGTTGGAATCTCTCCAACATCTCCTTTGAACTGCCTAACTCCCTTTTCAAAAATATTATGGCTACCCCTTTACCAAATAACTTCACTAAAAAGGATACTATGACTTGGGGTGTTACAATCAGTGGCTCATTCACAATAAATCTTGTTACTCCTCATCAACCCTTTTAGTCCCACAAATTGGATTTTGAATGGATTTGGGATCTCAAATGCCCTAACAAAATCAAATTCTTTCTTTGGAAATGTATGCATAATCATATCCCTTGCAGAATCTACTTATCTAAGATTGGCATGAATATTGATAAGACCTGCACAATCTGTAGAAAGAATGAGGAAAGTGCTGAGCATATTTTTCTTCACTGCACTATAAACTTTTCTTATTGGGAGAATTTAGAAATTAGAGTTTCCTCCTCCAAAAATGATGAGCACTGGCTTCTGGGATTAAAGTCCTTATTTACTCAATCAACCACTTTCAGTAATAACTGGAAAACTATACTTCCTTTTGCCATTTGGAACATTTGAAAAAATAGAAATAATAACAACCTAAACAACCTGAACAATAGTGTATCTCACTTGCAAATCCTTCACCAAGCTTGGGAATACAACTTCTTCACAGAGCAAAACCCTTTTAAAGAAAAATGTTTTCAAATCGAGATTACTTGGATCAAACCTCCCACGAATAAAATCAAGCTCAACATTGATGGTGCATTCTCAAAGACGGGAACCTACACATATTAGTACAGTATACCGGGGTCCCCGGCCAGAACCACACGTGCAAGTTTCCCTGCATTTCTTTGGAAGCAGGACTAGGTGGAGTTTTCAGAAATAAGGATGGTGATTGGATTTTTGGATACCACAAATCAACTCATGCATCCTCAGTTATACATTGTGAATTATTGGCCTTACAGGAAGGACTGAAGCTTGCAAAACATCTTGAGCTCTACAATTTCGAAATAGAGACAGACTCAACGGACATCATAGCATCCCTTAATGAAAACAACCCTAACTTTTCAAATCTCATTTTTGAATGCAGGTTGTTAATGCAACAGTTGAGGCACCCAATCCTGAAGCATTACTTCAGAGAAGGCAACATGGTAGCCCACCTTTTGGCAAAGGAAGGCGTGAAGAAGGGCTAAATGTGCTCATCATGCTCGTCCACCCCTTTTTGTTGAACATCAATTTTTAAAGGACAAGCATGTTTCTAGTACTAAGTTTAAATATGTTACTTCTACCGTGTGTGAAAAACTAGCCAAGTATAGCAATGAAAATGTCCTACGAGACTATGTAAGACCTATGTATTATTTTGTTGGTAATATACTATCGTCGTTTATGTTTCAAAAAAAAAGCATAGTATTTTCGAGTCAAAATTTTGAGTTGCGCTATTTTCCACTTTTGAAAGAGAGACGGATGAAGGTGAACTAAAGAGAGAAAGAGAATATGTTGTTTATATGTTGTAATATTTTGACTTGAATGATGAAGAATGTCCTGCCGGATTTTGCAGATCTCCAACATAAAAAGAAAGGAAAATAATTTTTCTTTTCTACCACATGTTACTCTATGAGCAGTGGCAGAGCCAAAATTCTCAACAAGAGAATATACAAAATAAAAAAGTTAAATATTCGAAGAAGCCAAGGGATTCATCATCTCATATACATATATAAAATTTAATTTTTCACGAAGGGGGTAAGGATAAACCGACTTTCGCCCCCTAGCTCCGCCACTGTTCATGAGTAGCACATGCCATACACTTCCCAATAAGAAGGATGGTAGCAATAGAAATTGCAAGATAAGTTGTGTAAAAGAATTTTTTGTAAGTTTACGAGGGAAAGCATGTATTATGCCAGAAGATTTATGAGGGACAAAGAAGAGAATTATACAATCTACGAATATAGCAAGCACCGAAAAAGATAGAACATAAATTATAAAGAAACATCTAGTTAAAATCCCAATTATACCAAAATAAGTTACTTTTATTGGTTTTCATATGCTCAAACTGCACGGTTAGAGATTTTACCGACGCTATGATTTTTCTGAATTCATCTTCAGAATATTTGATATGACATGAATAAGGACTTTTTACTATTAATGAAACCTTTCAACAACAAAAATTTTCATTAAGAATAGAGAAGAAAAAGAAAAAGAAAATTATTTTGATAGTCATGGATCTCATGTTCAAAGGTAAAGTTTGTGGTTGTATTTATATCTATTGTAGAGCATATGATCCACGAGAAGATTATATAGATGTTATTGTATTTATTTTGTATTTGTCATGGAGTATAAAATCTACGAGAAGATTGCTTCAGTATTGTCTCTATGCTCCATGAAGATGCACCACAAGATTATGTAAATAATATTTTTCTTATTTATAGTTGTTGTGGAATATAATCTATGAAAAGATTGGATTAATGTTACATTTATTTTTAACTGTCGTGGAGTATAAATATTTACAAAAAATGTATTGTAATCCTTTTTTATTTTATTTGTGTAACGATCAGGCCGATCGTTTTGAGCTATAGCATGTCATTCGGTGGTTTGAAACATTGGGTAGCTTCACCTTGTGTATTATGACTTGCATGTGCAGTTGGTCGATTTTCGAGAAGTTCGAAGTTGATTCGGAAGTATAATTCCCAATTTGGAAGCTTTAAGTTGGGAGAGTTGACCAAGGTTTGACTTTTTAGTAAACAACTTCGGAACTAGGATTTGAAGGTTCCTACAGGTTAAGATGATTTCAAACTTGGGCGTATGTTCGGGTTTTCGAGTATCGGGTGATCCGGGAGTGACTCAGCGCTTATTATCGAAGTTTCCATTTTTTAAAGGTTTTCAAAATTTCTAAGTTTGACTTGGAGTGGACTTTGGTATTATCGGACTCCGGGTGATATTCCTGAACCTTGAATAGGTTCATGTAGTCAATTGGAACTTGTGCGTGAAGTTTGGTCGTGATCCGAAATGCCTAAGTGTGATTCAGACGTGTTCGACGAAGTTTGAAGGTTTGAAAGTTAAGAAAAGAATTTTGATCTTTGATTCTTGGTTTGATATTATTCATGGTGTTTCAATCCTTCAGATAAGTTTGGATATAGTATATGGATGTTGGTATGATTGGATGGGGTGCCGGGGGCCTCGGGATGGTTTCGGACCAATTCCCTTTGATTTGAAATTGCTCGTTTCTGGTGTCAGTGGTGTGCATCGCGTTCGCGGAGAAGGAATCACGGTTGCGAAGTGTGTGCCGAGCTGAGAACATTCTCGATCGCGGTTGGAGGTTCGCGATCACGTTTGGTGATCTAGTTGTGCTTCACGTTCGCCCTGTGAGGATTGCGAACACGATGTGTTAGTTTGGTTGTCCTGGTTTGGAGGGTTGCTCATCGCGATCACGTGGCGGAGTTCGCGATTGCGGAAGGAAATTTCTGAGGCTAGGGGCTTGGCCTTCGTGTTCGCGGAGCTGGGCTTGCGTTTGTGTATGCTTGTCAAGCTATGTGTTGAGATTGCGAGTGGGATGTTGCATTCGCGAAGAAGGAATTTTGGGCGAGACTGGTTTGGCCATCGCAATAGCAAGGGGGCTTCTGCGATCGCGAAGAAGGAAGACTAGCAGTGTAAAATATTTGCAAATCAAGACATTGCTTATTTTTCTCATTGGAGTCATTTTTGGGGTGATTTTGGAGAGGCATTTCATCATCTATCACTAGGTAAGTGATTCCTACTCATTGTGAGTTAAATACATGAATTATATATGGGTTTGAACATAAAAATTTGTAAAAATGTGGGATTTTTGAAAAAAAACCTAAAAATGATATTTTTGAATTTTGACCATGAAATTGGACATGGAATTGAGAATAAAATATATATATATATATATATATATATATATATATATTTGAGTTCGTGGTGCTATGAGTAATCTTTATCTTCGAGAATTTTCGGAATACGAGTGCGTGGGCGTGGAGGTTAACTTTGTTGATTTTTCATGTGGAGTTGGGAATTGTTTCTAACTGATCAAAATTACGAGTCTTTGAGTCTATTTTGATTGTTTTGAAAGTTCTTTGGCTAGTTTCGGATCATTTGGCATTGATTTGAGGTGTTAGAGAGGCGTTGGAGCCGATTATCGAATTTCGAAGCGAGGTAAGTCTCTTGTCTAATCTTGTAAGAGAGAATTTACCCGTAGGTGTTATATTTATTACATGCTATGTGTCTTGGGAGCTAGGTACGAATGAGGTAATTAGTGTGTGTGTGTATGCTAGATTCTTAATCATGTCCGGATAGACGTAAGTTCATAAGTTGATTAAATTGGTCTATGGGTACGATTCTTAGTTTCGATATTATTTTATCTGTTCCGAGGTTTCGAGCAGGTTCGTATTATGTTTAAGGACTTGTTGGTTCTTGTGGACAGGGTCCCGGGTAGATAGGGTGTGTTTCGGACCACCCGGAGCTAAGCCCAAAATTGCAAAATTTATTGGTTTTGCTTTCCTTCTTCGCAAATGCGGAGGTTCTCTTGCGTTCGCAATGAAGGATTTGGGGCAGGGGTGATTTGTTCTTCGCGTTTGCGATCATATGGAAGCAATTGAGAAGATTTAGGACCAGAGGTCTTCACGTTCGCGAAGCCAGTCCCGCGTTCGCATAGAAGAACTGGTCCTAGGGGGAAGGGGGTCAGTTGTCTATTACCCTTCGTGTTCGCGAAGGGAGGACCGCATTCGTGAAGCACTGGCTGAGCAAGCCTTTGCGATCATGAGTCTCCCAACGCTTTCGTGAAGCACATTCTCTGGGCCTGGGCAAGTTTTGCCTTTGCGATCGTGAGGCTCCTTTCGCGATCACGAAGAAGGAATGCATGGGCAGCGATTTAATTTAAAAACGGGACTTAAGCCATTTTCTTCATTTCACACATCTCTTGGCCGATATTGGAGCTTTTTAGATAGGGATTTTCACCTAGCATCTTGAGGTAAGTAACTTCTACACAATGTGAATGTTGGATATAAGGTTTGGGTCATGGGTCGCCCATGTGGATTGACCCGACCCGTTTTAAAAGAGATAAAACTTAAGGAGGTTACACGTAGGTTTTATTACTCCTAAAATCACCGCACGTTATTTTGAGAGATGTGAGAACGTGGAGTGGTGGTTTTTCATCGGTAGTTTCCTCTATTCCTCTTCTATATATCTGTTCTACAGAATAACTATCAAAGAGAGTGGGAAAACTCTTTTCTTCTCCCAACAAAAATCACATACAAGAAAGGAAGGATTTTAGGTTGTGAATTAAGCTTTGTTTCCTAGTGATTCAAAGTTCTACTTGAGGCGATTCTTTTGGTGGTGAGTTCAACGGTTTCCGCTGCATCGATAAGGTATACAATTCGTTGTCCTCGCCCCTTGTTTTTATTCTACAATAGCATCAGAGCCAGGTTGTTTCTTGTTTCTCTAAACATGGAATAACAGAAAACTCGGTTGAAAAAGTTTGCCTCCAATCATTGTTTGTTGTTGTTTGTTCCAAAGCAATTTTTTTTAAAAAAAAGATGTATGACGAAACGGCTGTATATCAGAAACTCTGCACGAGAATATCCTAAAACGAGAGTCGAACAGTTATCGCCCGAATGGAAATCTATTGAACCATTCATTCTATTGAGTAAATATGTATCAGAAACTCTGCATATGTATGTGCATCTTGATGATTCTGCCTTATTAAATTAGATACGTCTAGCTAGCTTTTAGTGCTTCTTCATTGCCTAAACACTCTTAAATTAAATTATGGGGAGGAGTGGATAAGCAAAAGTGTTACCAATTTCAACCAACTTCAATGTTGATATTGCATTCAAGATTACAGTTTAAAGGCGTTATTACCCTGATACTACTAAAAGGAATTAATGGTTAGTGGTAGGTATTATTTGAAATGCTAGTCCTATCAAAATCTCATATCAAATTTGGTTCAGAAAATTGAAAAAGGAGTACTACAATGGCTTTTATTTTTCTACCATCTAGTACTGTTTTTTAATGGTAAATCAATTGTTGCTCTTCATGTATTTAGTATTAAGCCAAAGCAAAACAAATAAGGAATATCAGATCATTGAGTTACCTAGTTAAAGTACCTGCTGTGTGGGACTTTTCTGACTATGAATTAGGCATGTGAAATTTGTGTTTCTGCTTCATAAGCATTCTGTTCTCATAATATGCTTTCACTTATTGAAACTGGAAAAGTGACTTTTTATCTACTTAATATAGAAAATTAGTTTAGCCCTTATCCCTTATATTGAAATACTTCTACGAGTTATTGTGACATATGTTGTCACATTGAGTGGTTGTAGCCATTCTTATTGTTTCCTTGGTCCAATTTCAGATATGGCTGAACAAGGAGAAATTCGAATTACTCCAAGTGGGAGTTCTCGAAGTCAAGGAAGGGGACAACGTAGAAGGGTACGTCGTCGCAGGACTTACTTTTATAATGATTCAGACTCGGAGCCTGAAGTCATCAGGAATGTCCCAAGGGCGAGGCAAAATGAGTTAAGGGATTGAAGGGCTGAACGAAGGGAAAGAGAAAGAAATTTAGGGAGTTTAAGGAATTTAAAATGGGCCCTGATACTTCCATTCCTGAACATGTACACCTCTTTAAGATAAAAAGAGCTGAATTGGCTAATTACATAGAAATTACTGATTGGGCCATTAGCTATTTTAGTGGACTCTCTTCGAGAGCCTTGGGATGATATTTTAACTGAGATTTATCATGATGTTTGGCCTAGTGCACCTTTTAGCGTATATGAGCAAGAGTAAGTGTTTAATTGGTACATGTATGTCCTAGCAAACATGTAAATTGTTATTATGTATTTTATCTTAATGAAATTTAAATTGTGTTATTTGTCTCACCAGTTACATACATCGTTTATCATTTTTTTTGTGTAATGGATTGAGACTTGAAATAAAGTACACACTAAGAAGTTATTTTAATATTAATTAAATTTATTTAGATATAGATGATGAATGGAAACGTAGTGACCGTTCGATTCTATACTAAATGTAGAATTAATATAATAATTAATTTACTTGAGTGTGTAACCACATGCATAAATTGATTGAAGTATATATTGATGAGTTAAACTTGTAATATTGTCTCAAATAACAGACATGGCCTCAAAAAGTATCATTGCCGACTTGAACAAGGGTGAAAAACTGAATGGTAAAAATTACGACATCTGGAGTCGTAAGACGTGGTATGTACTCGAAGAGCAAGATGCTCTTGAAAGTATTAACCATGATATGAGTCACCCAGAGGAGGGTAACACTGCCAAACACAGGAGGGATCTGGAAACTTACAATATTTGGAAGAAGAAAGATTCCACTGCACGTGGAATTATTATATGTTCAGTTGCTGATGATCTCATCCACGAATGTGAGCAATATCCTACTGCTCAAGCCATGTGGGCACATTTAAGAGAGACATATGGGGGTACGACTGTGACTCGCCTTGGATAGCTGACAATCAAGTTTGACACGTACAAAAAGTGTCATGATCACGGTGTCAAGCAACATCTAAGGGTGATGTCAAATATGATTGCTTAACTCAAAAAGTGCTGGCCATGTTCGCTCTGATGAGCAGCATGTTCAGGCAGTGATTCAGTCTCTTCCCAATAATTGGAAACATCTGAAGGTTAACTTGACCCATAATGATATCATCAAAACTTTTGCTGATGTTGCCCGTCATGTGGAGCTTGAAGACGAGCGGCTTGGTGTTGCTAAAGATGTACTTAATGCCTTTGTGGAAGAATCAAGTGGTACAAAGAGATCAAGCTTCAAGCGCAAGAGAAACTAGAAAAATGACAGAAAGGGTAAGGAGACCGGAGAACGACCCTCCAAGAAAAGAAACAAGCTAAATTCCAAGAAAGGAAAACGATTCTATAAGAAGAAAGACAAGAGCAAGATGAAGTGCTACAATTGCCAAGTCCCAGGGCATTTCGCTCGTAAGTGCACTGAGCCAAAAAAGGTAGCATTTCAAAATGCATCTCTTAGTGCTATATATGTTTCTAGCACTGTTTCACTAACTGAATCTTATCCTGTGTGGATTGTAGACTCAGGGGCTACCGACCATGTGAGCCATGATAGAGAAGCGTTTATAGAGTTTCGTCGAGTTTCACCTGGATCAAAGCATGTATATGTAGGAAAACCATTCCTCAAATCCTAAGTGAACACAAAATATTTCGTACACCTTACTGCCTAGCTCCATATATATACTAGCTGCAAACCTCCTCGTTACAGAAGCTCCTCGAGCATAATTGTAAGAAAAACGTGAGGGGGTGGGTGGAAAAAGGATTTGTTTTCTGTTAGGTACGTTTTTGTTTTCAAGGAAAGTGGAGTTCATATTGGCATGGGTTTTTGTTTGTATTTTTGCAGGAAAAGAGAGAGGAAACGGTCCTCACTTTTTCGCATGACGATGTCATGCATGGTGGCCGATCTTTGATGTTGCATGACGTCCTATATGTTCCAGAGATTCGACGAAACTTAGTCTCTCTATCTGTTCTTCTAGATTAGATTTCAATTTGAACTTTAGTCCCAGTGGTCTTAAAATTACTCAAGACAATATTTTTTATGGTTTTGGACATCATTATGATGGTTTTATTGTGTTAGTGTAATCCTTCTACGTATAACTATTATGTTGACCGTTGTGTTATGGCATGTTATTCTAGTAACAATGATATTGATGATATTACATGGCATGCAAGATTAGGTCACATAGGGCAGGATCGAATGAATAGATTGGCTAAGGAAGGACATCTAGGTTCTTTATCTAAAGTTGAAATGCCAACTTGTGAAAATTGTCTTGCCGGAAAGATTACACATAAACCTTTTGGAAAGGCTAAGAGAGCTGATTTTCCATTGCAATTAATTCATTCTGATATCTGTGGTCCAATAAATGTGAGGGCTAGGTCTGGTGCTTTATATTTCATTACGTTCATTGATGATTTCACACGCTTTGGTTATGTCTATTTGATTTTTCATAAATCTGAAGCACTTGAATGCTTTAAGAAATATATGAATGAAGTTGAGAATCAATTAGGCTAAAGGATTAAGACCCTAAGAACTGGTAGAGGGCGTGAATATATTTCAAAATAATTTGAAGGATTGTGCAATGAAAAGGGAATCACTAGACAGTTAACTATTCTATACACACCTCAACAAAATGGTGTAGCAGAAAGGAGGAATAGAACACTACTGGACATGATAAGGTCCATGATGGCGCAGGCAAATTTACCTATCTCCTTTTAGGGAGATGCGTTATTGACTGCAACCTACATATTGAACAAAGTGCCTTATAAATCAGTTTTTTCCACTCCTTATGAGCTATGGACTGGTCATAAACCAAACTTAAAGGATTTACGACCTTGGGGTTGTGCTGCATATGTAAAAGATTCCTTTAGTAAGTTTGGTAAATTAGGTCCAAAGGCAAAAAATGTATCTTCATAAGATATTTAGAACACATCAAAGGGTATGTGTTCATTGGTGAATTAGAGGATGGAAGTGTTACTGAGGTTGAATCACGAGATGTCACATTTTTGGAAAATAATTTTCCAAAGAAGGGCGAGGTAAAGAATGGAGAGCCTCTTTATGAAATGTTGAACTCAGATAGTCAGCAAGTGTCTTCTGACACAGTTGATATTCAAATTGATCAAGATCTTATTCTTGATCCGAGTGGGAGTGGGAACTCTCGATCCCAAAATCCTTCCGACGAACCTGAATTTCAACTACGAAAGAGTGCTGGGAAAAATATACCCAAACGTACTTATGACCTTAAAGATTATGTTTTCTTGGTATCTCCCACATAAATGGATGAGCCAAAGTCTGTGACTGAGGCTTTATCGAGCCCTGGAAAAGATGAATGGATGAAAGCAATGAAAGAAGAATTAGAGTCCATGAAAACCAACAAAGTCTGGGATCTAGTTGACCTTCCGCCTGGGCGTAGAGCCATTGGGAACAAATAGGTTCTCAAAGTTAAACGCAAAGCAGATGGGTCAATAGAGATATACAAGGCACGACTGGTGGCAAAAGGCTCTACTCAAGAAGCTGGAATAGATTATGAGTTGTGAAGTTTACCTCAATTCACTTACTTTTGGCTATTGTTGCGCATTTGGATTTGGAATTACATCAAATGGACGTGAAGGCAGCTTTTCTCAATGGAGAACTAAACGAAGAAATCTACATGGAACAACCTGTAGGCTTCAATCGTTAAAGGCCAAGAAAAGAAGGTCTGTAAATTGAAAAGATCTATTTATGGCCTGAAGCAATATTCAAGGCAATGGTATTTGAGATTTCACAAGGAGGTGATCTCATATGATTTCTCCATGATCGATGAAGACCATTGCATTTATGTGAAGAAGTCCAATGGGATGTTTGTAATTATTTCTCTTTATGTGGATGATATTTTATTGGCCGAAAACAATTTGGAGTATTTGAAAACTATCAAGCCATGGCTTTCAAATTCATTTGACATAAAAGATATGGGCGAGGCAGACTATATCCTTGGAGTTAAGATCCAAAGCGACCGTTCCAAAAAGTTATTGAGTGTATCTCAAGAAACTTTTATAAAGAAAATTTTGGAGCGTTTTCGCATGAATGGTTTCCAATCCATGGATACTCCTATAGCGAGAGGTGAAACTTTAAGCCTTGAAATGTGTTCCAAGACTGAAAATGAAAAGGAAGACTAGTTTCGAGTTCCATATTCAAGTGTTGTCGGGAGCTTGATGTACGCTATGATGTGTACTCGCCCAGACATGTTATGTCGTAGGTCTGGTTAGCAGGTATCAATCTAATCCTGGAAGAGATAATTGGAAAGCTGTGAAGAGAATTTTTAGATACCTGAAGGGATTTGCAGATTATTCACTATGTTATAGTGGAAATGATTTATACTTGAGAGGATATACAGATGCGGATTGGGCTGGTGATCGGAATGATAGAAAATCAACATCCGGTTATGCCTTCTTACTTAATGGTGGTGCTAGGAAAAGTAAGAAACAAACCTGTACAACCCTTTCAACAATGGAAGCTAAGTTCGTGGCTTGTGCGTTTGTAGTAGAAGAAGTTGTTTGGTGTGACGACCCTGCCGGTCGTCTCATGAGTTACCGCTTCGTTTCCCCCATTTCTGCTTCTTTATGTTTTGTTTATCCGTGTTTTGAGGTATCGAGTTGGTTTGATTTAATCCGGAATGGTTTTGGTGAAGTTTGAGAAACTTAGTCTCTTTAAAGAAGGCTTAAGTTGGAAAAGTCAACCGGATGTTGACTTATGTATTAGAGGGCTCGGATGTGAGTTTCGATGGTTCTGTTAGCTTCGGGAGGTGTTTTATGACTTAGGAGAGTGATCGGAATGGGTTTTGGAGGTTTGGAGTAGATTTAGGCTTGAATTGGCGAAGTTGATATTTTGGCGATTTCCGGTTGATAGGCGAGATTTTGATATAGGGGTCGGAATGGAATTCCGAGAGTTGCAGTAGCTTCGTTATGTCATTTGGGACGTGCGCGAAAAATTTAAGGTTATTCGGACGTGGCTTGGTTGGGTTTTTGATCGAAAGCGGAATTTGGAAGTTTTTAGAAACTTAGGCTTGAATCCGAGGTGTTTTGGTTGAATTAATGTTGTTTTGATGTGTTTTGATGATTGGAGCAAGTTTGAATAAGGTATTAGGATATGTTGGTGCCTTTGGTTGAGATCCCGGGGGCCTCAGGGTGATTTCGGATGGCTAACGGAGGAAATTGGATGGTATTGCAGCTGCTGAAGTTGTTGCTTCTAGTATTTTCGCACCTGCGGTTTGGGGACCGCAGGTGCGGCGTCGCATAAGCAAAGGATTGACCGCAGATGCGGATTTGAGGAGGGGAGTCAGGAACCGCAGATGCGGAAGAGGGACCGCACCTGCGGAGCCGCAGATGCGGCGTGTGGACCGCAGATGCGGTGTTTGGACCGTTAACTGAATTCTGCAGATGCGGAAAAATAACCACAGAAGCGGTACCGCACAAGCGGCTATGGTGCCGCAGATGCGAAAAGGACTGGGCAGAACATATAAGTTATTTCCCTTCGCGAGTTTGAGCTATTCCACCATTTTTAGCTTCGGCTTGAGAGCTTTTGGACGATTTGGAAGGAGCATTTCAAGGGAACTTCGTTAAGGTAAGGATTTTGGACCTAAAACTCAATTCCATGGTAGTATTTCATGAATTTAGGGATGTAATTAAAGGAATTAAAGGGCAAAAATGGAGGATTAGGGCTCGAGTTTAAGAGACTTCTAAATGGAGATTTGAAGGGTGATTTGGACTCCGATTTTTATGTTCTTGATATGTATGAACTCGTGGGGAGATAAGGAACCTATTGGTGTAAAAATTTCTGAGTTTAGAGAAGTGGGCCCGGGGCTCAGGTTTTGCTAATTTCGGGATTTTTAGTTTTTTTCGATTGTTTTTGCTTGGGCTTTGTTCCCTTAGCATATTTTGACGTCCTCGTTCTGATTTTGGATAGGTTCGACGCGCGTGGAGGCCGATTTGAGGGGCAAAGGCGTCACGAGCTAGAGATTTAGCCGGTTCGAGGTGAGTAATGATGGTAAATGATGTTCTGAGGGTTTGAAACCCCGGATTGTGCATCGTAGTACTATATTGAGGCGAGACACACGCTCGATGACGAGCGTGGGGTCGTGTACTATTAGGTATTTGGACATGGTCTGTCCCTATTGATGATTTTACCACGTATTTGATTGTAAACTATTTGTTATCATCGTTTATTGGGCTGAATGCCTTATTTGGGCTTCGTGCCAACTACTTGAACCCTTCGGGGCTTTTATTTGATATTTTCTCACTGTTTTGACTTACTATTTGAACTCAGTCATATTAAGTTCCACTGTTTTACTACTCAGTCGTTTTTACTCAGTTTTGAGATTTAAATGATATTTTAAATGATGTTTGGTCTGAGAAACACTGTTTTAATATTGTCCGAGGGGCTTGTGATGACTTTTGACTGAGTAAGGCCGAGGGCCTATATTGTGAGGAGATACTGATGCTGAGAGTCTGAGATATGTATGCCACGAGGTGGCTTGATTGATATGAGGCCAAGGGCCTAGATTTGATACCACGAGATGGCCTGTTATTGCGCTTGGGCCGTAAGGGGGCCCTCCAGGAGTCTGCACACCCCCAGTGAGCGCGGGTACCTATTGTGATGTGAGATTGATCCCGAGGGGCTATTACTTTTGAGAGATATTTCCCGAGGGGCGGATGTGATGTTACTATGCCTGAAGGGAAAATTCCTATTTGTTTACTTTATCATAATTAACTGTCAATTACCTGTTTACTGGTTTAAAGAGCATTTTCTAGATTTTTACTGGTTTTACTTAAATTAATTGATTTTACTACTTCATTATGGACTGTTTGTGCTTTACGTGTTTTCTTGCTTTCGGTCATTATTTATAATTGTTACTCACTGAGTTGGAGTACTCACTTTACTCCCTGCACCCTGTGTGCAGATTCTGACGTAGCTGGTTCCGCTCCGGAGTGCTGATTTCCTCCAGTTCCAGGCGGGCCCTTTCTGAGATTACGAGGTAGTTGTTGACGTCCGCAGTCCCGTGTCTCTACTCCTCTATCATTTCTGTTTCCTTACAAACCTTTGTAGTAGTTTATGACATTAATAGACAGTATTGTGGCTCATAGATGCTCGTGACTTGTGACACCCCGGTTAGGGCTATGTCGGGTTGGATTTTCCGCATTGTTATCGATATTTCCGCTTTTCAGTACTATTAAATCGTGTTTAGATTATTTTTGTGTTGATCAACTGCTTAAAAGATGAATTGGGTTTAGTTGGCTGGCCTTGTCTTCACGAGAGGCGCCATCACGACCCGGTCGGGATTTAGGGTCGTGAAAAGTTGGTATCAGAGCCTAGGTTACATAGGTCTCACGAGTCATGAACAGGTTTAGTAGAGTCTCGCGGATCGGTACGGAGACGTTTGTATTTATCCTCGAGAGGCTGCAGAACCTTTAGGAAAAACTTCACATTCTTGAAATTTTTATCGTGCGAGTTTGTTGATCTGAGTATTAAACTTCTCTTGTTCTATTCTCTCACAGATGGTGAGGACACGTGCTACCGGATAGGGTGGACGACCACCGGTGCCACCAGCTGCGGCCACCAAAGGCCGAGGACGTGGTCGTGGTCGTGGTATTGGCAGAGCAGCGAGGGAGCACCTGCAGATCCACTAGTTGCCCCAGTTCAGGACCAGGTTCCAGCTGTGGATCCTCCAGCAGCACCAGCTCAGGCACCAGTTGTGCCTATTGTGATTCCGGGTCTTCAGGAGGCCTTGGGTCAGTTCTTATCAGTTTGCACTGGCCTAGCTCAAGCGGTTTCAGCCATTACAGCCGCAGCCACTTCACAGGCCGGGAGAGGCAGTCAGACTCCCGCCGCTGGCACACCTGAGCAGGTCGTGCAGGGACTTCAAACGCCGGGGGCACATCCAGCCCAGCCGGTCACAGCTGCTCAGGACTATGTAGTTCCTGTCATGCCAGAGGATGAGTAGCGTACGTTGGAGTGATTTGGAGACTTCAGCCTCCGACCTTCAGCGGAGCAGAGGGTGAGGATGCCCAGGGCTTTTTAGATAAGTGTAAGATGCTCGCACAGCCGGTATTCTGGAGACCAGCGGGGTCGCTCTCACTACTTATCATTTTTCAGGACCTGCTTTTACTTGGTGGGAGGATTTTGAGAGGCGTAGGCCTGTTGGTACAGCACCCTTATCCTGGCAGCAGTTCTCCATCCTCTTTCTGGAGAAGTATGTACCGCAGTCTCCCAGAGAGGAGCTGCGTAGACATTTTGAGTGGTTGCGTCAGGGGGAGATGACCATGTCACAATATGAGTTGAGGTTCTCTGAGTTGGCTCGTCATGCCATCTGGTTGGTCCGGACAGATCGAGAGAGGATCAGGAGGTTTGTCGATGGTCTTACTTATCAGCTCCGTATCCTTATGACCAAGGAGAGGGTGACTGGTGCTACATTCGAGGAGGTTGTGGATATTTCCAGGGAGATTGAGTCTGTCCATCGCCAGGAGCGAGAGGAGAGGGAGGCCAAGAGGCCTCGAGGATCTGGTAGCTACAGCGGTGGTACTTCGAGGGGCCAGTTCCAGCACAGCAGAGGCCAACAGTTCCGTCAGGGTCAGACTGATCGCTCAGGTTATCAAGGAGCATCATCGGGTCATGGTTCCCATAGTTCACACCAGGGTCATTCATCACTTAGCGCCCTCTCAGCTCATAGCTCATCCTGTGCTCCATCTGTTCAGGGTTCTTCTACACCGAGTGTATCAGCTGGTCACTCCGGTGCGAGGGGTTCTCATCAGTCCCCTTCTCCAGCACCTAGGAGTTGTTATGAGTGTGGCGAGGTGGGCCACATATGGAAGTAGTGTCCCCGTCTTGTTGCTAGTTCATCCCAGCAGAGGGGTCAGTCATCAGCTTCAGCGCCAGTTGCTCCACCACCACCCACCCAGCCAACTAGGGGTGGGGATCAGTCAGCTAGGGGTCGCCCCAGAGGGGGAGGTCGATCAGGGGGCGGTCAGGCCCGTTTCTATGCTCTTCCAGGTAGACCCGACGCCATTGCTTCTGATGCTGTCATTACATGTATTATTTCAGTCTGCCACAGAGATGCCTCTATACTATTTGATCCCAGTTCTACCTATTCTTATGTGTCATCATACTTTGTTCACTATTTGGGTACTCCTCGAGAGTTTCTTGCTTTACCTATTCATGTATCTACCCCGGTAGGCGATACTATTGTTGTAGACCGTGTGTACCGGTCGTGTGTGGTAACTATTAGGGGTCTGGAGACCCGAGTTGATATTTTATTATTGAGTATGGTAGATTTCGATGTCATTCTGGGCATGGATTGACTATCTCCGTGTCGCGCTATTCTAGATTGTCATGCCAAGATAGTCACGTTGGCTATTCCGGGTGTGCCACGGATTGAGTGGCGAGGCGTGACTGATTATGTTCCTAGCAGGGTAATTTGTTTCTTGAAAGCCCAACGTATGGTTGGGAAGGGTTGCCTTTCGTATCTTGCCTTTGTGAGGGATGTTGGAGCTGAGACTCCCAGTATTGATTCTGTCCCAGTTGTGAGGGATTTTCCTGATGTATATCCTGCAGACCTGCCGCGCATGCCACCGGACAGGGATATTGATTTTGGTATTGACTTGGTGCTGGGCACTCAGCCCATCTCTATTTCGTCGTATCGTATGGCACCAACGGAGTTGAAGAGTTAAAGGAGCAGCTTCAGGAACTCCTTGATAAGGGGTTCATTTGTCCTAGTGTGTTACCTTGGGGTGTGCCGGTTCTGTTTGTGAAGAAAAAGGATGGCACTATGAGAATGTGCATCGATTATAGGCGATTGAACAAGGTAGCAGTTAAGAACAAGTATCCTTTGCCTCGCATTGATGATTTATTCAACCAGCTTCAGGGAGCGAGGGTATTCTCCAAGATTGATCTCCGTTCGGGTTATCACCAGCTGAAGATCAGGGATTCGGATATTCTTAAGATGGCCTTCAGGACCAGATATGGTCACTATGAGTTCCTGGTTATGTCTTTTGGGCTGACCAATGCCCCAGCAGCATCATGCATCTGAAGAACAGCGTGTTCCGGCCTTATCTTGATTCATTTGTCATAGTTTTCATTGATGATATTCTGGTATATTCGCGTAGTCAGGAGGAGCACGCGGAGCATTTGAGGGTTGTGTTGCGGAGATTAAGGGAGGAGAAGCTTTATGCAAAGTTCTCCAAGTGTGAGTTTTGGCTCAGTTCAGTGGCATTCTTGGGACACGTGGTGTCCAGTGAGGGTATTCAGGTTGATCCAAAGAAGATAGAGGTGGTGCAGAGTTGTCCCAAACCGTCCTCAGCCACAAAGATTCGTAGTTTTCTTGGTTTGGCAGGCTATTATCGCCGGTTTGTTCAGGGATTCTCATCTATCGCATCGCCCTTGACCAAGTTGACTCAAAAGGGTATTTCATTTGTATGGTCGGACGAGTGTGAGGAGAACTTTCAGAAGCTCAAGACAGCTTTAACCACAGCTCCAGTGTTGGTTTTGCCATCAGTTTCAGGTTCATATACCGTGTATTGTGATGCTTCGAGAGTAGGGATTGGTTCTGTGTTGATGCAGGAGGGTAGAGTTATTTCTTATGCTTCTCGTCAGTTGAAGCCCCATGAGAAAAACTACCCCGTTCATGATTTAGAGTTGGCTGCCATAGTTCACGCGTTGAAGATTTGGAGGCATTATTTGTATGGCGTGTCTTGTGTGGTATTCACTGATCATCGCAGTCTTCAGCATTTGTTCAAGCAAAAGGATCTTAATTTGAGGCAGCGGAGATGGTTGGAGTTACTTAAGGATTATGACATCACTATATTGTACCATCCGAGAAAGGCCAATGTGGTGGCTGATGCTTTGAGCCGAACGGCAGTGAGTATGGGAAGTTTGGCATACCTTCCAGTTGGGGAGAGACCTCTTGCGGTTGATGTTTAGCCTTTGGCCAATCGGTTCGTGAGGTTGGATATTTCAAAGCCCAGTCGGGTATTGGCTTGTGTGGTTTCTTGGTCTTCCCTATATGAGCACATCAGAGAGAGCCAGTATGATGATCCACATTTGCTCGTCCTTAGGGACAGGGTTCAGCATGATCATGCCACGGATGTGTCTATTGGAGATGATGGGGTATTGAGGATGCATGGCCGGATTTGTATGCCCAATGTAGATGGGCTTCGGGAGCTGATTCTGGATGAGGCCCATAGCTCGCGGTATTCTATTCATCTAGGAGCCATGAAGATGTATCAAAATCTGAGACAGCATTATTGGTGGTGGAGAATGAAGAAAGATATTGTGGGATTTGTAGCTCGGTGTCTCAATTGTCAGCAGGTGAAATATGAGCATCAGAGACCGGGTGGCTTGCTTCAGCGGATGGATATTCCAGAGTGGAAGTGGGAGCAGATCACTATGGATTTTGTAGTTGGGCTTCCACGGACTTTGAGAAAGTTTGATACCATTTGGGTGATTGTGGATAGGCTGACCAAGTTCGCGCACTTCATTCCTATTTGTACTACTTATTCTTCGAAGCGGCTGGCAGAGATATATATCCGGGAGATTGTTCGATTGCATGGTGTCCCAGTTTCCATCATTTCAGATCTGGGCACTCGTTTACTTCCCAGTTCTGGAAGTCGGTTCAGCGAGAGTTGGGTACTCAGGTACAGTTGAGCACAGCTTTTCACCCTCAGACGGACGGGCAGTCCGAGCGCACTATTCAGATATTGGAGGATATGCTACGCGCTTGTGTTATTGATTTCGGAGGGTCATGGGATCAGTTTCTACCGCTTGCAGAGTTTGCTTATAACAACAGCTATCAGTCGAGTATTCAGATGGCTCCATATGAGGCTTTGTATGGGAGGCGGTGTAGATCTCCAGTTGGTTGGTTTGAGCCCGGTGAGGCTAGGCTATTGGGGACAGATTTGGTTCAGGATGCCTTAGATAAAGTGAAGGTGATTCGGGAGAGACTTCGTACAACGCAGTCGAGGCAAAAGAGTTATGCTGACAGGAATGTTAGAGATGTGTCCTTCATGGTCGGTGATAAGGTTCTGTTGAAGGTCTCGCCCACAAAAGGTGTATGATATTTGGAAAGAAAGGGAAATTGAGTCCGCGATTCATTGGGCCTTTTGAGGTACTTCGGAGGATTGGAGAGGTGGCTTATGAGCTTGCCTTGCCACCCAGCTTGTCGAGTGTGCACCCAGTGTTCCATGTTTCTATGCTCCGGAAGTACATTGGAGATCCGTCTCATGTTCTGAATTTCATCACGGTTCAGCTGGAGGATGATTTGACTTATGATGTGGAGCCAGCAGCTATTTTTGAGCATCAGGTTCGGAAGTTGAGATCAAAAGATATAGCTTCAGTGAAGGTGCAGTGGAGAGGTCGGCCCGTGGAGGAGGCTACCTGGGAGACCGAGCGGGAGATGCAGAGCAGATACCCTCACCTGTTTGAGGCTTCAGGTATGTTTCTTGACTCGTTCGAGGACGAACGTTTATTTAAGTTGGGGAGGATATGACGACCCGGCCGGTCGTCTCATGAGTTATCGCTCCGTTTCCCCCATTTCTGCTTCTTTATGTTTTGTTTATCCGTGTTTTGAGGTATCGGGTTGGTTGGATTGAATCCGGAATGATTTTGGTGAAGTTTGAAACACTTAGTCTCTTTTAAGAAGGCTTAAGTTGGAAAAGTCAACCGGATGTTGACTTATGTGTTAGAGGGCTCGGATGTGAGTTCCGATGGTTCGATTAGCTTCGGGAGGTGATTTATGACTTAGGAGTCTGATCGGAATGGGTTTTGAAGGTTTGGAGTAGATTTAGAGGCTTGAATTGGCGAAGTTGATATTTTGGCGATTTCCGGTTGATAGGTGAGATTTTTATATAGGGGTCAGAATGGAATTCCGATAGTTGCAGTAGCTTCGTTATGTCATTTGGGATGTGTGCGCAAAATTTCAGGTTATTCGGACGTGGTTTGGTTGGGTTTTTTTTATCAAAAGCGGAATTTGGAAGTTTTTAGAAACTTAGGCTTAAATCCGAGGTGTTTTGGTTGAATTAATGTTGTTTCATGTGTTTTGATGATTGGAGCAAGTTTGAATAAGTTATTAGGATATGTTGGTGCCTTTGGTTGAGGGCCCCGGGGCCTCGGGGTGATTTCGGATGGCTAACGGAGGAAATTGGATGGTATTGCAGCTGCTAAAGTTGCTGCTTCTGGTATTTTCGCACCTGCGGTTTGGGGACCGCAGGTGCGGCGTCGCATAAGCGAAGGATTGACCGCAGATGCAGATTTGAGGAGGGGAGTCAGGAACCGCAGATGCGGAAGAGGGACCGCACCTGCGGAGCTGCAGATGCGGTGAGTGGACCGCAGATGCGGTGTTTGGACCGTTATGTGAATTCCGCAGATGCGGAGAAATAACCGCAGAAGCGGTACCGCAGAAGCGGCTATGGTGCCGCAGATGCGAAAAGGACAGGCAGAACATATAAGTTATTTCCCTTCGCGAGTTTGAGCTATTCCACCATTTTTAACTTCGGCTTGAGAGCTTTTGGACGATTTGGAAGGAGGATTTCAAGGGAACTTCGTTAAGGTAAGGATTTTGGACCTAAAACTCAATTCCATGGAGTATTTCATGAACTTAGGGCTGTAATTAAAGGAATTAAAGGGCAAAAATGGAGGATTAGGGCTTGAGTTTAAGAGACTTCTAAATGGGTATTTGAGGGGTGATTTGTACTCCGATTTTTGTGTTCTTGATATGTATGAACTCGTGGGGAGATAAGGAACCTATTGGTGTAAAAATTTCTAAGTTTCGAGAAGTGGGCCCGGGGCTCGGGTTTTGCTAATTTCGGGATTTTTGGTATTTTTCGATTGTTTTCGTTTGGGCTTTGTTCCCTTAGCATATTTTGATGTCCTTGTTCTGATTTTGGATAGATTCGACGCATGTGGAGGCCGATTTGAGGGGCAAAGGCGTCGGGAGCTAGAGATTTAGCCGGTTCGAGGTGAGTAATGATGGTAAATGATGTTCTGAGGGTTTGAAACCCCGGATTGTGCATCGTAGTACTATATTGAGGCGAGACACACGCTCGATGACGAGCGTGGGGTCGTGTACTAATAGGGATTTGGACTTGGTCCGTCCCGATTGATGATTTTACCGCGTATTTAATTGTAAACTATTTGTTATCATCGTTTATTGGGCTGAATGCCTTATTTGGGCTTCGTGTCAACTACTTGAACCCTTCGGGGCTTTTATTTGATATTTCCTCACTATTTTGACTTACTATTTGAAATCAGTCATATTAAGTTCCACTGTTTTACTACTCAGTCGTTTTTATTCAGTTTTAAGATTTAAATGATATTTTAAATGATGTTTGGGCTGAGAAACACTGTTTTAATATAGCCCGAGGGGTTTGTAATGATTTTTGACTGAGTAAGGCCGAGGGCCTATATTGTAAGGAGATACTGATACTGATTGGAGGCCGAGAGCCTGAGATATGTACGCCACGAGGTGGCTTGATTGATATGAGGCCAAGGGCTTAGATTTGATGCCACGAGATGGCCTGTTATTGCGCTTGGGCCGTAAGGGGCCCCTCAAGGAGTCTGCACACCCCCAGTGAGCGCGGGTACCCATTGTGATGTGAGATTGAGCCCGAGGGGCTGTTCCTGTTGTGAGATATTGCCCGAGGGGCGGATGTGATGTTACTGTGCCCGAGGGGCAAATTCCTATTTGTTTACTTTATCATAATTAACTGTCAATTACCTGTTTACTGGTTTAAAGAGCATTTTCTAGATTTTTACTAGTTTTACTGAAATTAACTGATTTTACTGCTTCATTATGGACTCCCATATGCTTTACGTGTTTTCTTGCTTTCAGTCATTATTGATAATTGTTTCTCACTGAGTTGGAGTACTCACTTTACTCCCTGCACCCTGTGTGCAGATTCAGGCGTAGCTGGTTCCGCTCCGGAGTGCTGATTTCCTCCAGTTCCAGGCGGGCTCTTTCGGAGATTACGAGGTAGCTGTTGACGTCCGCAGCCCCGTGTCTCTACTCCTCTATCATTTCTGTTTCCTTACAAACCTTTGTAGTAGTTTATGGCTTTAATAGACAATATCGTGGCTCATAGATGCTCGTGACTTGTTACACCCCGGTTGGGGCGATGTCGGGTTGGATTTTCCGCATAATTATCGATATTTTCGCTATTTCAGTACTATTAAATCATGTTTAGATTATTTTTGTGTTGATTAACTGCTTAAAAGATGAATTGGGTTTAGTTGGTTGGCCTTGTCTTCACGAGAGGCGCCATCACGACCGGGTCGGGATATTTAGGGTCGTGACATTTGGTTTAAGAGATTCTTTGAGCATGTGAATATTACAAAGAACTCTCAGGGTCCCATGACTCTATATTGTGACAGTCAAGCGGCTATTGCATATACAAAAGATCCTAAGTAACACAACAAGACCAAACACATTGACATCAAGTATAACTTTGTGACAGACATAGTAGCAAGTGGAGAGATAAATTCACAGTACATTCCTACGCGAAGCATGATAGCTTATCCTTTTACAAAGGCGATATCTAAAGACCTGTTTGAGAAACATGTAATGGCTCTAGGTTTGCGAAGGATATGAATATATACTTATGTATTGTAAAATGACTTGATTATTTTAATATGCTCATCAATATTTGACTCTTGAATTTATGCTTATATCTCATATGCATGTGATGAATGTTTTGTTGAAAAAGTGTGTCGAACAAGTCGCGAGATTGGCTCTCTCACACGAGCAATCGCCTCTTACGTTAAGAATCGTGAAGAGATGAGAACTTATAGAACCTTGGATAATGTGAGGTTATATTTACTTGTAGAGGTCAGTCTTGACAACTAATCAGACTTATTCACTATTCGATTATGACTTGTTTTCTAAGCCAGATGCAAGTTTCTCTAAGAAGATGGTTTGAGGATTATTGAAGTGAGAAACTCGGGTCAGACATTTGGAGGTGTCTAGACCAAGATCTGTATGGTGTTGGATGATTAAAAGAATAAGACACACGCGCCAATATAAGGTTAGAACACCGTAACATGTGTTTCATACCACGTGTGCTATCGACCAATGGGATAATGGAAGAATGAGTCCCTACTTCTTCATTGTGTGAGATCCCAAAGAAGTTACATTAACTTTTATTAGAATACCTTTTGACCTTTTACTGTTTCTTGAAATGCCAATCAGTGTTGCTACTTTAGCATGTTACTAATAGCTATGAGTGATTCGGAAATGCAGTGCATGACTAGGAAATCAATTGATTTGGAATGGAAAGATTCGAGTAGAAAGGGAAGACAAATAATTTTTTTTTTGTAATTTAACTTGTATTCATAGGTCAACCATTACACTTACCATGAGGGTATCAAATGTAATTATGAATACAAAGTTAAACATGAACTGAGTTCACCTCTTTCGAGAATGAGGGATTAAATAACTAGCTACTGGAGTAGCACGTGATGTCTGGGGTATTGCGAGTAACAAGATCTTCATGTTAGTAGTAAATCCCTTCCGCATGTGATTGGATTTCTGCATAGAGCTGTTAAACAACCTTAAATGGATTAAGAATATTATGGCTCTTAATGCTCGCAGGTCGCACGAACTATTTGCCAGTATGAATTATGTATGTTGTTTTCATGGTAGTTACTAGTTTCGATCTAGTCCACCTGTGCGAAGTGGGAGATGTTGGATATAAGGTTTGGGTCGTGGGTCGCCCATGTGGACTGACCTGACCCGTTTTAAAAGAGATAAAACTTAAGGAGGTTACACGTAGGTTTTATTACTCCTAAAACAACTGCACGTTATTTTGAGAGACGTGAGAACGTGGAGTGTGGTTTTTCATCGGTAGTTTCCTCTATTCCTCTTCTATATATCTGTTCTACAGAAGAACTATCAAAGAGAGTACGAAAACTCTTTTCTTCTCCCAACAGAAATCACATACAAGAAAGGAAGGCTTTTAGTTTGTGAATTATGCTTTGTTTCCTGGTGATTCAAAGTTCGACTTGAGGCAATTCTTTTGGTGGTGAGTTCAACGGTTTCTGCTGTATCAATAAGGTACACAATTCGTTGTTCTCGCCCCTCATTTTTATTCTATAGTGAGTTTAATACATAGATTATGGGTAGATTTTAACATAGAAACTGTAGGAATTTTCGGATTTTGTTGAAAAATCTAGGCTTTGGTAAAAATAGGATTAGACCACGCAAATGATTATGAAATTGAGTAGAAATAATATATTTGAGTTCATAAAGTTATAAGGAAGTATTTTAAATGTTCTATATATGTCCACTGATGCAGTGGCGGATGTAGTGTAGTATCGATGGTTTCAACTGAACCTATAACTTTTGACGCGGAGTAAAACTTTATATGTAAAATTTCATTAAAATTATAAAATAGTAGATATGAACCCATAACTTTTAAAATATAATTGGCTTAATGCTAAAAACTTTAAAAGTTGAACCCATAGGATTAAAATGAATGACGCATGCCCAAATGTTTATTGGCCCAAAAATAAACTTGACCACCTTTTGTTTTCGAGAAGATGAATTCAACATCCAAAAGCTCAAATTTCAGAATTCAGCAATAATTGAATGATTAAAACATGCTATTGTCCCTTCTTTTATTTTATATTTTCCGCTTCTGCCACTAGTCAAACAACAATTTTTTTCATGTTTAATCAAATACGTTTGTGTAAAATGGGCCATCGTAATATATTTATAGCGATAATAGAATAATGTGAGTTTTCTTGAATAAAACTCTTATGAAAATAAACTGTTTAAACATTTTAAAGTCCAACATACAATAGATTTAGCATATTTTTGTAAGTGTGTGAGAACAGGTGAATTCTTGGTAGATTAACTTGACTTGGAAAAAAAATATATGGCACCTCGTGTGTGGTAGTGGTACTACCTAATGAGATTGTCGAAGTTTGATTAGATGAATTATATGTCATGCGTAAATTAATGTGTGCTATTTGTACATCATGTCGAGCTAAAATACAGTACAAGAAGCAACATATGCGTAACAAATCTTTAGTTACTACAACTTTTTGGTTTTGTAAGAAATTTCCAATGACAATAAAGAAGAACACCGTTTCATTAACTTATATTGAACAAGGAGATGACATTACACATGATTAGAAAAATTTAGGCTTACTATATATTTTACATTCAATTTACACAATAATCTCTTTTACATAATTTTCTTCCGAATATTCTTTTATACATTTTATCGGTGTATTCCTCGTGGAAAATGCCTTGCTAAAATTTATCATGGAGGGCGTCGCCAATTACCTTCTTTTATCTTTTTCTTTTCTTTTTCTTTTTTGTATTTTTTTCTTTTTCCCCTCCTTCGACAGTACTCAAAGATTGAAAGGATATCCATGTCCACTGCTTTAGACACAAGCTTAAAGGAAAGTAAATCGGGTGAATGAGCATTTACTATCATCACATCAAATCTTTCATTGCCTTTTGAAAGCATTGCCATCGCAATGGACACAACCTCGGCGTCTCAACTGCAACAATGAACTTTGAAAGTTAGTAAAGAACAGAAAATTCATAGGTACCATCANGGGAAGAATCCGCCCGAATCGGATTTTTTGAGGAACGTATCGAGAGAGAATTGGATTTGGTTAGACAATGTGTGGTTGGTAAACAGGATCGGTTTTTTAGCAAGGTACAGAATGTATCGTCAAATATTCAATATGATTCCACAAGATCTAGTTTCGTTCAAGTAACGGATTCTAGCCAACTGAAAGGATCTTCTGATCAATCCAGAGATCATTTAAAGGGGGTTTGGATAAATCGACTTTCGCCCCCTAGCTCCGTCACTGTTCATACACTTCCCAATAAGAAGGATGGTAGCAATAGAAATTGCAAGATAAGTTGTGTAAAAGAATTTTTTTGTAAGTTTAGGAGGCAAATAATATATTACGCCAAAAGATTTATGAGGGACAAAGAAGAGACTTATACAATCTACGAATATAGCAAGCACCGAAAAGATAGAACGTAAATTATAAAGAAACATTTAGTTAAAATCCAATATAAATATTATACCAAAGTAAGTTACTTTTATTGGTTTTCATATGCTCAAACTGCAGGGTTAGAGATTTTACCAACGCTAAGATTCTTCTCAATTCATCTCCAGAATATTTGATATGACATGAATAAGGACTTTTTACGATTATAATGAAACCTCTCAACAAGAAAAAATTTCATTAAGAAAAGAGAAGAAAAAGAGAAAGAAAATCATTTCGATAGTCATGGATCTCATGTTCAAAGGTAAAGTTTGTGGTTGTATTTATAGCTATTGTAGAGCATAAGATCCACGAGAAGATTATATGGATATTATTGTATTTATTTTGTATTTGTCATGGAGTATAAAATCTACTAGAAGATTGCATCAGTATTGTCTTTATGCTCCATGAAGATCCACGAAAAGATTATGTAAATAAGATTGTATTTATTTACAGATGTTGTGGAATATAAATCTATGAGAAGATTGGTTAATATTACATTTTTTTAACTGTCATGGAGTATAAATATTTATGAAAATTGTATTGCAATCCTTTTTTATTTAATTTGTTTAACGACCGGGCCGATCTTTTTGAGCTATGGCATGTCATTCGGCGGTTTGAAACCTTGGGTAGCTTCATCTTGTGTATTATGACTTGCATGTGCAATTGGATTCGATTTTCGAGAAGCTCAGAGTTGATTTGGAAGAATAATTCCCAATTCGGAAGCTTTAAGTTGGAAGAGTTGACCAGGGTTTTACATTTGAGTAAACAACCTAGGAATCGGGATTTGAAGGTTCCTAGAGGTTCTTAAGGTGAATTCGGACGTAGGCGTATGTTCGGCTTGAGTATCGGCTGATTGGGAGTGACTCGACGCTTATTATTGAAGTTTTCATTTTTGAAGGTTTTCAAAATTGCTAAGGTTGACTTGGAGCGTACTTTGGTATTATCGAACTCCGGGGTGATATTCCCGGACCTTGAATAGGTTCATTTAATCGATTGCAACTTGTGCGTGAAGTTTGGTCGTAATCCGAAATGTCTAAGTGTGATTCAGACGTGTTCAACAAAGTTTGAAGGTTCGAAAGTTAAGAAAAGGATTTTGATGTTTGATATTCTTGGTTTTGATATTATTCGTGGCGTTTCGATCCTTCGGATAAGTTTGCATACGGTATGTGAACTTGTTGGTATGATTGAACGGGGCTTCGGGGACCTCAGGTGTGTTTCGGGATGGTTTCGAACCAATTCCCTTTGGTTTGAAATTGCTGGTTTCTGGTGTCAGTGGTATACATCTGTAACGACCCGACCAGTCGTTTTGAGTGTTGTAGCCTTATTCCTCCATTAACTTCTTATTCTGTGCTCAATTATTATTATGTGACTTGTCGGGGTAGTTGGTTTGATTCCGGGGATATTTCGGAATGAATGGGGACACTTTTTTTCTTTTTTGGGGGTAAACTTCCATTTTATTTAACCAAAAATAGATCAATTACAACACAGGAACTGCTGACCAGTACCTTATCTCTACTTGATAACTAATTGCTCAACTATAACCTATACGAGTTTTTGATTTCAGCTATAACTTATAAACATCCTAAAGCCTATACAATCTGCATTATAAACAAAGGGCAGTACATTTGACATAACAAAGGAACTAAACTTGTCTAAGGAAATCAGTTCAATGCCTCGAAATGCTTCTGCCAGCTGATATATGCGTTGCCTCTGATGTGTATATGGCTTGAAAATTCTCTACACATTCTATCTGGTGACGAGCTTCCACTGTGAAATCTGATCTTGTTCTTATCTCGCCATATGACGTATACCATCATCCCAAAAGCAGCTGAGACAATTGTGCCAAATCCTTTCTTTTTCCTAGCACAGGTTGTCACCCATTTCATCTCTTCCTGCCATGTTCTTATCTGCCTTTGACAACTAAGCCAATTCCGTAACCTTTGCCAGATATTCTTCGTGTATTCACAACCAAAGAATAAGTGATCAAAGTGTTCATCATCCGGGCCACTGAATATACAAGCTTGAGGAACTTGAATACCAATTTTTTTTAACCTCTCGACAGTAGGTAGTCTCCCTTGTACAGCTAGCCATTAGTTGAATTTGTGTCGAGGGTGTATATATGGTTGCAAGATCAGTCATTTCCAGTACACCTTTTGGACCTAAGGGATCTGCAACTTATATAGCTTCTTTATGCTGAATCTTCCATCTGTACTTTGCAATGCCATCATTCTTGAAGTCAGGTCTCCTTGCAAGGTAGATAGATCAAGGATAAGCTCCTCAGTTCAAGAATTTTCCTCACCACCCAGGCTGCATTCTTGGGTATGGACATATTATCAACGGTCTGGTTCTTGATGTAGTAAGCGTGGATCCACTGATCCAAAGGCAATCCTTCTTCTTGGTGATAGCCTATAAGTGTTTTGCCACTGATGCTTTATTCCAGTTGTACAGGTTAATAACATTCAGTCCTCCCGCTGCTTGTGGCAAGCATATCTTTTCCCAAGACACCAATGCTTTCCTAGAGATTTCTGCTTTTCCTGTACATAAGAATGTTCTGCATGTGGCTCCTATCATTTTCAACACCTTCTTTGGCAGTAGGAATATTAGTGCCTAGTATGATTGTACACCAAAGATCACCAATTTTATGAGCTGTAATCTTCCTGAGTATGATAAAAGCTTTGATGTCCAACAACTTATCCTTGAAGTGATATTTTCTACCAGTGGCCAACATTGGTTAATTGACAGCTTCCTTGATGCTAGTGACACTCCCAAGTATTTGAATCGCAGTGTGCCCTCATTATATCCTAGCTCTTGCAAGATGTCCTCCTTGAGATTTGCAGAAATGCCAGCAAGGTAAATGGAGCTCTTGTCTGCATTTGCTTGTAGACCTGAGGCCATTAAGAATTTCATAAAAGCCTGTTGAAGCAACCTGATAGAAGGAAGGTCTGCCCTACAAAACAACAATAGATCATCAGCAAACACACATGGATCACTCCCAATTTTTTACATCTAGGGTGGAAGTGAAACTCCTTGTTCAAAGCCAACAGGTCAAATTTCCTCTGTAGATATTCCATGGCAAGCACAAACAGGTAAGGTGACATAGGGTCACCTTGCCTTATTCTCTTTAGTCTTTGAAGGGTTTAGTGAGGCCCGGCCCCATTCAGTGTTAAGGAATAAGTGACAGTTGTCGGCCCCCATTCAGTGTTAAGGAATAAGTGACAGTTATCGGCCCCCATTCAGTGTTAAGGAATAAGTGACAATTGTCCATTATCCACTCAATAACTTATGTGTGAATTCCAGTTCAATCAGTAGCCTTTTCAGAAAATACCAAAGTGTAAATTTTCTTCTCCCTTTTAACTAATGGGAGGAGCTTACTTTGGAGACCATGCGATGAGAAGGTATAAGTCTTTCTAAAAATCTAAATATATGTTTCTTGAAAGTGTTACGTTATGCATTTATGTAATGGATTATATGAATGTCTGTTATTCAGAAATATTATTTACGTTTGAAAAGTGTGTCTTAATATTGTCGTTTATATTATTACCATTTTTTTTCTGATTAATTTCGTTAGAGTTGCACTATTTAAGAAATTTATATATTTATAAAACCTATCTATCTATCTATCTATCTATCTATCTATATTATTATAAAAGCATGAATACAATATCGGTTTACCAAAATAACCGTAAAATATAGCTATAGTATTGGATATAATTGTAATATTTCCTTTTGTATCCGGTTTGGTTTTTACTTTGGTTTAGGCTTTTTTTTTAAGAAAAATATATTAGGCAAAATACATAGTTTACCCATTAAACTTGCACCCAAATCCCTGTTACACACCTCTCGATCACGGGCAACCTTTTACACACCCAACCTTTTAAAAGTGTGTCAAATATACACTACTTTTAACAGTTGGCAGGCGCGTGTTTTATACATAAAAGAGGCGAGTGGAGTTAAATCTTTTGGGTCTGAACCATTATCTAAATGCCACATATCCAGCCTTCTTTATTTTTCAAAAATTTTAGAGTCATTTGGATGACGTTTATTCTTAATATTCCTTACCTTCTCCTATTTATACCACATTAATGATGATTAATACATATAATATTACACTAATCTGTCCGCAAATTAATAATTGGTAGATTGTTAAAGAATGAATTTGTTCAAGTTGGAGATGTAAGCAAAGTATTATATTGAAGATCTCAGTTGATAACAATCGCCGGAGCTTCGATGGTAAGGCAACCGTGAAACAAACAAACGACATCAAAACTATGGGTCGCCGGAGTCTTTAATTTTCCGACCAATATTTAGATGAAACAAAAAAGTGAGAAGAAGAGACACAAAAATTAAATAAAAAACGATAGAGAAGCTCCGTTTCTTGTCAAAATTCGGCAGAACTAGCAAAGATCTGACCATTCTTCCGCTAGTTTCCTCCAGATTCGATTATCTGATTATCTGGAATCGAGTTGTTTGGTGGCTAATAGTTGTGGCAGAGGAGTTGGCCAACAATTGGGTGTGAAGTGAGAAGATGATGGAGGAAATGGAGAACATGTGATTTGGAGAGATTATTCCAGTGGATTCTAACGGAGGAACAAATTTTAATGGAGAAGTTGACTATGAGTAGGGTAGGGAAAGATGAGAGACGGGTTGGGGAGGGGGGTCTTTTGATTATTTTTATTTTTTAAAGAAAAGATATTAATTAGGATGGAAATGAGTATTTTATTTTTTTCTTGAGTTATGACACGTGTCAAGACTTAATTGGTGCGTGATATCACACATAATTTGGCAAACTGGTCAAGAAAAAAGTAATTTGTCTTAGACACACTTTTAAAAGGTTCAGTGTGTAAGATGATTTTTATCCACAAAAAGTGTGTAACAGGGATCTGGTTCATAGTTCGGGGGGTAAGTTATGTATTTTGCCAATATATTAATGTAGCCCATGTGTAGGAAGATTCGTAGGATTCCATATATTCCACGACCTAACAGTATACGAACCTATTAAAGTTTATAAATATCTTTATGAATTCTACTAATAATTAACAACAAAGAAATAATACTCTTGTGCATGCTTCTATTCGAACTGGATTTATTATGAATACATGGCTATTGATCTAATTTTATGATTTGAAAGATAAAATATTTTAAAAAATAGTTCAATACTCCTATTAGATAATATTGTAATTAGATAATATTAGATAAAAATTGGTAATTAATATTAGATAATATTAACATAACTAAAATACCATGTTTTTGGACTACATGACCTTCTATTAATTTTTTTAATATTTAATATTTAAAAATTAAATTTGTCTATTAACTTCTTATTAAAAATATGTAGGTAAGTTTAATAAAATCAATTTCATAAAGATCCTCCATATTGACAGTACATTACCACTCCATAATATCCAATACTAAGAGAAAATAAAAGTAATATTAAATGGACTGCATAAGCTGTTGAAATTGAGAAAAAATATCCCCATAATATATTTTTGTATTATATTTAAACTGTTTTCCTACTCAAATAATATATTTTTAATCAATTATTTAAAAATATACCCAATTATTAAACAACAGCTAAGAAAAATTTTAAAAATATAAATGTGTAAGAAATAGAAGGAAAAATGGTTGGTAAGAGAGGCAATACCACTAATGATTCTGCAAACGTAAAGATCTAAACGTGAAATATAAGATCGATCTTTTTACTCTTTGAAAAGAAAATTTATGGTGGATAAAATTATAATTAAGATTAAATCTTCAAAACATGAGATGAACTAATAATAAGAATCTGAATCAACATATAATAAACAATTTTTTTTTGTAAAGACCAAATAATTAAATCTTTCAATTAATTATTTAGCAAGAGAATGCAATTCAATTATTTTTAAAATTTATCATATGAGTAAAATTATTTTTCAAGTTAAGAAAAATCTTAGGGTACATATATTTATTCTATAGAAAGAGCGTTAGAGATTAAAATATTAGAACACAAAGTAAAAAATATTATTATAGTATTAAGAATCAAACAACCATACAAGTGTATGTTGAAGCACAATCAAAGCTAAATCATGAACAAGAACAAGCTTTCAAGACTAAATTATAAAGAGTCGGCTTTTATACGGGATTATCCTTTGTGTGGCTATAAAAGCTTCTCATTCAGGGCAAAAAGGGTAAAATGAAGAGTTTAAAGTTACATTATTTCCAAATTTAGAAATGTGTCATTTGTTTTGGAACAGACTAAAAAGGAAAGTACCTCATTTAATATGAAACGGAGGGAGTAATATTTTTCGGCTTTCAGATGATTAAAATGGTTAAACCATCACGTGCCATTATTAACGTGCAATGCACGTTCATAGATACTAGTTGCTGATAAAAAAGGAAATGAAGTTATCTTAAATTACTTTTATGAATAATTATTAATAAATTTAATGTTTAAAGCAATAAAGGGTATTTTAGTAACTTATTAGTTATAGCGCAAAATTATATTGTCAAACCAAATGATAAAGATGTTATTATACAAGAGCATATGATATAATTTATCCAAATATTGTATTCACAAAATAGTACAATACAATATGATACAAACACAAAATGAGACATTATGATGAGCGAAACCATCCAAACATATGCTAGAACTGTTGAAAGAAGGCCAAGTTTAAAAAAGAAGAAAGAAAAAAGAGATAATTTTGAAGACTTTCCCTCATATTATTCTCCATCCGATCTCTCTCGTGGTTTACGATATTACTCTTACGTTCATTATTTTAATTTTTTTAAACGATTCTTTTAACTTATTTATCACTAATTTTAAAATACACTGATATGACTAATTTTCCTTATCTTATATACTCTCATTTTTAATTAATTATGAAAGTATCTTTTCTGAAAAAGATTCTTTACAATAAAACCTAATATCTTAAATTGGGCATTCTATATTCGATTATTTTGAATCTTTTAGTGGAAGTGACATCTGGTATTATTCTAAAGGGCTGCTATTTAGGAATCAGTACATTCTAAATTTTTCTAGTTGTCTCCAAATATTTTCTCCTCTCCCTTTTTTCTGCTAATTGAGAGAATAAGAATCTTTATTAAGTTTGTTTTTCTTTTGGCTTATCGTTCAAACGATTAGTCTGTGCCACTGTAACGACCTGACTGGTTGTTTTGGGTATCTGCTCTTAGCTCAGTGTTTTGAGGGCTCGAGTAGCTTCGCATGATGTATTATGACTTGCGTAAATCGTCAGTATCGGTTTTCAAGTTATCCGGAATCGGTTTGGGGGAAATGAACTTCAAGATTTAGGTTCTAAGATAGAAGAATTGACCAAATTTGACTTTTTGGCAATTGACCTCGGAATGGAGTTTTGTCAGTTCAGTTAGCTTCGTTGGATAATTTCGGACTTAGGAGCACATCCGAATTGTAATTTGGAGGTTCGTAGTGGAATTAGCCTTGAATTGGTGAAAGTTGGATTTTTGGTATGTTTGACCGAGAGTGGACTTTTTGATATCGGGGTCGGATTCTGATTCTGGAAATTGGAATAGGCCCGTAATGTCATATGTGACTTGTGTGCGAATTTTGAGGTCAATCGGAGGTGATTTGATAGGTTCCGGCATCGGTTGTGGAAGTTGAATTTTCAAAGTTCATTGATTTTGGCTTGAGGTGTGATACATCGTTTCGAGGTTGTCATGTGTGATTTGAAGCTTCGAGTAGGTTCTTCTTGTCATATGGAACTTGTCTGCAAAGTTTGGCGCCATTTGGAGTTGATTTGATAGGGTTTGGATGCTCAGTTATGATTCTAGAAGTTCTTGAAGTTTAGTTTGATATTCATGAGTTTTGGCATCCGATTCGTGGTTTTAGAAGTTATTTTGATGATTTGAGCGCGCGAGCGGGTTCGTATTATGTTTTTAGACTTGTTTGCATATTTGGTTTGGAGCCCCGATGGCTCGGGTGAGTTTTGGATTGGTTTTAGAATGTTCTTGCATAGTTCTTAATTGCTGGTTCTGGTATTTTCGCATTTGGGAAGTTTGATCGCAAATGTGGCCATCGCATTTGCAAAGGGAGCTCGCAGTTGCGAAGCCTGGGCGATTGGGCAATTTTCGCATTTGCAATGAACCAGCCGCATTTACGAAGGCTGGTCTTGGCATTTGCGATGAATTTGTTGCAAATACAACCTCAGCAGGAAATTTTCAGGCATCGCAATTGCGATACATTTTTTCGCAATTTCGGGTTCGCAGTTGTGAACCTCCTGTCGCAAATGTGACATCTGCAGCCTATTAAGTGCTGAGAATTCCGAGTTTTTCTTCATTTTTTCATATTTTTGAACCCTAGTTTCGGAGTGAGGCGATTTTGAGAGGGGATTTTCATGCCAAATCATTGGGTAAGTATCTTTAATCAATTTCCAACTATATTTCATGGTCTTATAAAAGATTTAACATCAAATTCATGGGAAAACTATGGAAAGATTTGGGGATTTTGTCAAAGTTTTGAAAAATGAAAATTTGGGATTTGGGAGTCGAATAAGACTCGGATTTGAAAACAAAACACATATTTGGACTCATGAGGTTGTGGGTAGTCAAGACCTATCCTTGGACCCGGGTTTTGACCGGGCAGGCCCAGGGTTTGACTTTGGTTGACTTTTTAGAAATTGAATAAAAATCATAGCTTTATTAATTGATATTGTTTTCTCTTACATCGTGTGGTGTAGTCAAGTCGTCATGGCTAGATTGAGTCGAGCGGAGACGAATTCATAGAGGAAAAAGCTAAGTTGTATGTTGAGTTAGCCGGATCGAGGTAAGTGTTTTTCCTAGCTTTGTTGAGGAAATTTTTCCTCCTATTTGTCTTTGTTTGCTACATGCGGGGGTGATACATATATAAGGTGATGAACGTATATGTATGTGCAAGGGTTAATCATGCTCGGGGGTGGTTTATGTTATATTTGTGTTTGTAGAATTTTGTAACATTTTGCTAAATGCCTTGTTTGACTCTTAAATACTAAGGACATAATATTAAATGATAGATATAAAGACTTAGTTTGTTATAACTTGGTCAAGCTTGATGGAAATTGTAAGAATACATTGATGAGTCTAATTCGTCATCTCGATGTGAAATCATTACTACATTGCTATATACCGATATTCTTGAGATGCTGGACTCTATATTTGTGTTGTGAATCAATTTTGAGATTCGTGGAAATATTTGAATAATACGATTCTTGAGGGTTGTTGAACCATTGTTGACTTGAAAAGTTGTGATTGGGAATAGTCTGAAATATCCATTAAAACACTCTCCTTGATGTTCGTTATGCTTCCTACCATGTTTGTTACGGTTATATATATGCTTGGTAAGGAAGAGTGTAAAGCACGAAGGGTGATGTCGTGCCATTGTTTATAAATTATCATGTGAGGGAGAGTGTAAAGCACGAAGGGTGATGCCGTGCCGTATTATTGAGAGTAAAAGCACGAAAGCTGATGCCGTGCCATATTATTGAGAGTAAAAACATGCAGGGTGATGCCGTTCCATATTATTGAGAGTACAAGCACGAAGGGTGATGCCGTGCCACATTATTGAGAGTAAAAACACGAAGGGTGATGCCGTGCCATATCATTTGAGAGTAAAAGCACGAAGGGTGATGCCGTGCCATTTCATTTATATTGTTGTGCTTGTATGTTATGGTGAAGTCATGGCACGAAGGGTGTTTCTGTGCAAGTGAGGACGAGGGACATGCATTCTGATGTGATATTTCTTTTCCCGTGTATATGATTGTGCCCTTACTTTGAAATGTTATTGTTGTATTTACATATTTGGTGTGACTTGTTGTTATTGCCCTGTACTTGACTTTATCTCAATTGTTGTTGCACTGTCCATGACCTTTACTTGCTTAACTTGAAATTACCATGTCTATTCCTGCTTTTATAATTATACTCATATTGTATCTATTCTGTTGCACTTTAGTATAAGCCTTCCATTATGATAGCCATTCATGCCTTAGTTGTTAACTCGTAAAGAACATGTGCTATCTTCTTAATTGTTATATTTGTACTTAGGCCTCCAATATGCTAGTTAATTGAAGCTGATATTCCCTGTTTTCCAATTGTTGTTGTTACTCATGTGCTTTCCGCTTAGTCCATTACTGTGATCCACATATGTTTCCATGTCCACTGTTGTTACTGGCGTATTTCCTACTTAGTAATTCCTATTATTGTGTTCCTGTGATATGGTTGGTATTGTTTTACGATTACTTGGAAAGGATGAGTTGAACGCACGAAGGGTGTTGCCGTGCTAATCGAATTGTTTCATAAATTTATTTATATATGGTGAGAATGAGATAAAAGCACGAAGGGTGTTACCGTGCCATGTGATTTCATATGTTGACATTTTAGACGTATATCTCATACCGGGGAAGATCGGAAATATTCTACTGTGGTTCTTTATAATATTCATTGTCTGACTCGCCGGTTTGTATATGATACTTCTATGCATTATACTTTGATTATACTTTGAACTGCTGTACTGTTAATCTAATGTACATGTTATTTAAATAAGAATATTTTAAACTAAAAGCCTCGTCACAACTTCAACGAGGTTAGACAAAATACTTACCAGTACAGGGGGTCGGTTGTACTGATACTGCACTTCTGCACGTCCCGTGCAGATTTTGGAGCGGAGTTGCTGGTGACGTCGGGTGCTGATTCAGAAGATGTTCGTGCGTTTGGATATAGCTGCCACATGTTCTTGGTAGTTTAGGTTACTGCTTATCTGTTTATGTAACCTTCAAACAGAACGTGTATTTATTGTATCAGTTTAATTCCAAATCTTAGAAGCTCGTGATTCGTACTACCTGGTCTTGGTAAATTTGTATTTGTTCAGTTATATTTTCAGTTAGTTGGCTTACCTAGCGGGTTGAGTTAGGTGCTATCACGACTTGTGATTTTTGGGTCGTGACAACCCATTTAAGAGGACATTTGTGATTATTTATTCATTTTATATCACTTGTCCAAGAGTTTAAAAGATTGGGGAAAATTCACAAATAGTCATTCTCAAGGATATAATATAGATATTAGTCAGTACTTATTTTGTCCTAAAATTTTAGTGGATACTTGTTTTCATTTCTACACTGAATTTCAATCTTGATAGATGAACAAATTTTGTGCTGAGGCCTGAGGTGTAGTTTTGGTTGCTTCAAATTCAACTCTTCGATACTGAAATTGGCGCTTAAATTAAAATTACTTAATTTTTTTTATTGAAAAGGAACTTTTTATAAAGATGTTTGCAAATTAATTAAACAAAAGAATATATTAGGAAGGGTAAATTAGTCATATTACAATATTTTAAAATTAATACTTAATATATAGGTAAAAAATTGTTTAAAGTTTGGAATAAGGGAGGTAAACTAATATGGTAAACCATAAGAAAGCTTAGTGTAATATAACATAATTTGAGGGGAGGTCTCTGAAATTATTTCAAACCGAAAAAGATGAAGGGACAACTTAAAAGTGTTGATATATTGGACTAAATCTATATATGTCCACTGATGATTGGTTTTTGTTATAAGGAAGTATTTTAAATGTTCTATATATGTCCACTGATGCAGTGGAAGATGTAGTGTAGTATCGATGAGTTCAACCGAACTCATAATTTTTGGGTAAAATTGCACGGGCGCCCTATTTGGTCGCCCCCGTCTAACCTATATCCACTTTTTAAAAAAGTTTTAACCTGTACCCACTGTTTAAACAACTTCAGGCCTCTTTCTCCTCCTCCTTCTCCTCCTTCGTTTTTTGAATGCTGAAGATTGAGATATTGTTATGTGTTCTAGCCTGATGATTCATATATATCTGCTTGTCCGATTATATTCAGTTTGGTCTTATTCACAATAATTAACCTTTTAGATATTTAGCTTTACATGACTATTGGTTTTTTTATCTAATTTATCTGTAGTAACTTGTTTTCATGTCGAAAATATTTTTCATTCTTAATCTTTGAAATGAACAGCATCACTCGCTGTTAATCATGATCTATTAAATTCATTGTTGTTTTAGAACTTCAGCTCTAAGTGTCACGCTCCAACTTCGGGATGCGCGACCGGCGCTCGATCGAGTGAACCCAACCAGGCAAGCCTTAACACACACTTCCTACCCCACTCTTTATTAATAAGATAACCATGTTTCCCTTTTATTTAGGCAAAGAATTTTAGTATATTCAACAATGATAGTTCATTCCATACTACAAGCTTAATCCATAGTTTGAGTTAGTTTCCGGAATTCCCGTAAGGTCACAATTTATACAAAGCAGGAGTTTATAATTACAACATAGTGTATGAGCCCCCTCAACACCCATACATGACCCACACACATGTCTACGGAGCCTCTAAGGATACAAAAGATGAGTACGACAATGCCGGCAACAAGGCCTCGGCTATACCTCAAAATGGAAGTCCACCACAACAACAAAAATATACAATACAACCCCTTGAAGGAAGAAGGGGCTCACCAAGATCGTTGAGAAGAAGGATGCTCCGCTACGCACGATCGGCACTATCCACAATGGAGCCACCTACATTCATTTAAAAATATAGCGCCCCCGACAAAAGGGGCATTAGTACTGTGGAATAGTACTAGTATGTTTAACTAAACACCATTTTACTAGAAAGAACTATCAAGCGAGTTCAAGCAAATTTCATGAATGAATCAAATATGCAAATCATACAATCTTTCACGTAATTTCCATAACTTAGTTTGGGGTATTTCTTTCATACGCTCATCACGGTTCTTGATACCACCGCTGTCTTGTGCGGAGTCCGATCACGACCCGATCGGCTAGTTACCACCAAGTGTGCGGCATGGTGTCCGATCACGACCCGATCGGCTAGTCCGCCTTATCTAGGCGTTGTTCCTTTCTCATTAGTCATCACATCTGAATCTTTATTTCACATATATCACATCAATTCGTTGGCACTTAGGGCCACCATTATCACATCGTTTTCCATTTTCAATATTCATCTTGCAAGTTGTGACCATAGGCATATACAAAAGTAATTCAAGTTGCAAGCATAGGTAAATGAGCACATAGCTAGCATGAATAGTTCTCAGTTTCAATCTTGGCATATAGCCTAAGCATTTCAACACATAATGGTATTCTTCATACTTCCATGGTTATCAAAAATGGTACATTAGTCACATTGAGACACATCCTTCATGTATATGTGTAGATAATTGCAAATTTAATGCGCAATAACAATCAATACATTAACCAACTCAAATCTTACCACACCTTCGTAAACGCCAACGGAGCTCAATTTCTAATAAAAGGGGGTTTTAGCCATACATACCTCAATATAGCTTTCCTTACTCTTTACAAATTTCTGGAACTCTTAGCACTTCGATCTATTGTGTAAGAATTACAAATTGAACCGAGAATTAGAGACGAGATTGAAATTCTAGCTTGGTTCGAGCATATCATCAAACACTAAAGGTGCATTGTGATCCTAGGCCCTTTTTGTGAGGAATTTCTATCATTTTATACCCCCAATTGCCTTTTTCGTAGTTTTCTACCTTCCAATAACCTATGGTGTGATATGCATGCAAGAATTTCATTCTTATACTCATAATTTGCTTTACCACTGACCCCTTATAGCTAAGTATAGAAATAAAAGTTGAGGTGATGAATCTTACCCTTTGGGAATGAAAATTTAGGTGTCTTCACTTGAGTTTTCTTAAATGATTTAGCAAGGTTCAAGGACTAATTGATGTGAGACACTTTCCCTCTCTAAGACCCCCTCTCTCTCTCTAAAAGCATGAGATAATATGCTCAAAATGAGCTATAACACCAAATATATCGACAGGGGGTCGGGTTGAAAAATTAGAAAATTGGAGCCCCGAGTCAGGTATGCGATCGCATTTGCGATCGCAAAGATGAAATGCGGTCCGCAGAATGGACCGCAAAAGTGCTCCAAAAATTTGATCCCACTGTTTGGGTTTGCGGGAGAAATGCGGTCCGCATACACGATTTGCGGTCGCATAATGCACCGCATTTTTGACCTCAAATTTGACTGGCACATGGACTCATTTTGCGATAGAAATGCGGTCCGCATATCAGTTATGCGATCGCATAATGGACCGCATTTTGATCTCAATTTTAACCAAACCACTGACTCAATCTGCGGCAGAAATGCGGTCCGCATACTTGATTTGCGACAGCATTCTGGACCGTATAATAGCACTTTTCTGGAAAACTTTGGTTCTTGATTTTTAAATGCTTAGATCAGTACAAAGGGTCCGAACCGCGGTGAGCAAACTCGTCGCGAAGAATTTTACACCCTCCTAACACATATCCGTAACTTGGCACTACGAGCTTTTAGGTTTTGGGTACAAGTTTTCACGGGGCCTTACATCCTCCCCCACTTAAGATCATTCGTCCTCGAATTAGGATCAAGGGTCACTTATAAGGAGTTCTTTATGCAACCTTCTGCCTTTTACAACCTAAAATCTGTTAATAGTCTCCAAATTTGGCTAACTCCCTAAATTTACAAAAATTTTGCCAGAGTTTCCTTTGTATTTAGGCCTATCCACCTGTCAGAGAGCCCCAGAATCATAACCTAACAGCATATACATGTTTCTTAACATAACATGACTTGTTCTGTACAACACCAACCATGGCCACATAGACAACATATCTAGCCAAAATGGGACAAGATAAGAGTTCGTAGGAATCAAATGCATAAAAAGCTATTACATGACTATTCAAACAAATGCGGGTACTTCTTTTTCATTTCATCCTCGGCTTCCCAAGTGGCTTCCTCAACTTGCTGATTTTGCCATAACACTTTCACGGATGCAATTTCCTTATTTCGCAATTTCCGAACTTGCCTATCAAGAATGGCAACTGGAACTTTTTCATATGACAGTTCTTCATTGACTTCAATAGTCTCAACTGGCACAATAGTGGACGGGTCTCCCACTACCTTCCTCATCATAGACACATGAAAGACCGGGTGTACCAATGACATTTCGGGTGACAGATCGAGCTTGTATGCCACCTGACCCATCCTCTGAATAATTCTGTATGGTTGGACATACCTCGGACTCAACTTGCCCTTGCCCATACGGGGCCTTACACTATGAATGCTGAAGTTCAGCAAATATAAACAAAAACATCAGCTCCTAGAATGCTGAAGTACAATAAATACAAAAAAAACTTCAGCCCTGAGGTTCATCACAAACAAAACAAAGTTTCAGCTCAAACATGCTGAAGTTCAACAAATACAGAACAAAACATGTCACGGCCCAAAATCCATTAAGGACCGTGATGGCACTGGACACCACTTGTCAGGCAAGCCAACACCAAGAAGTTAAATAAATTCCTCATTTTAATATTTTTGAAATCATTTCTTTTCCATACATTAAACAATAAATAATGAACTTAACCGAGAAAATAATGGTGCCTTTAACGAATTTAAATACTGAATAATCCCATAGTCTTCCCAGAACCCGGTGTCACAAGTACATGAGCAATTTCTAGGAAATAAAATGTAATACAATAAATGTCCGGAATACAAATTGGACAGAAATGAAAGTACAATATTCTCAAGAAGTCTTTGCTAGTTGCGGGTCCTCTCGAGAGGTGTAGCTCACCTAAGTCTCTATGTCAACCATGCCGCTACGCCCAACGAGGCCACTAGACATACATGTGCCTGTGCAACAAAAATGCACAGCAAGTGTAGTATGAGTACGAAAACAACGCGTGCCCAGAAAGTATCCAGTCTAACCTCGAAGAAGTAGTAACGAGAGGTCGACTTCGACACTTACTAGTGGTCCAATAATATAATCAGTCGTGGATTTATTTAAAACAGCAGTAAACTCAAGGAAATCAAGTAGCAAGTAAACAATCCTTTTGATAATAAGAGATTTTCAAGTTCATATTTCATCAATTATCAACTTATCTCAGGTTAGGGTGGCAATATCATTATATATAATTCCAAGGCAAACAATACAAGCATGCACAAATCATTCCGAGGTCGTACGGTCCGATCCAACATAATATTTAAACGTGCACTGCCAGAGGGTTAAATGGCACGAACCATAGATGCATCTATTACCCCGCTTACGAATCATACATGCGGCGCGGTCAAATATAAATAAACACATCAAACAGTCAATCAAGAATTCATCAGGGAAAAAATTATCCAAAGAAATGGCAACTTCTCTTTAACGGGCAAGAAAATGGTGTTTAATTTCTTTAGAAATTCATTTACCAATTCGATATGATTTAAGCAATTTAAATTGTCAATAATGTTACAAATATTTCAAGTATAGCATGCTTTCGGATCCTAGACCACCCGGACATAAGCATAATAGTAGCTACGCACGGACCACCTCGTCACCTCGTGCATACGTAGCCCCCACAAATAGAAGCACATATTTATTTATTTCACCTATGGGGATAATTCCCTCTTACAAGGTTAAAAATGAGACTTACCTCTCTCCGAAGTTCCATAACCGGCTCCCATGCCCTTCCGACGACTCAAACCGATGCCCAACGCTCCAAAACTAGTCAATAATTGTGCAAACCCATTAATATATACTCAAATACCCATTATAATCCTATTTACAACAATTTCCAACTCCACTTGACAAGTCGATAAAATCATCCTCGGGCCCACGTGCCCGGATTCCGAAAATTTCGAAGATAAACTTTACCCATAACACCACGAACTCAAATATATAATTTATTCCAAGTTTCATGTCCAATTTCGTGGTCAAAATCCTAAAATATAAATTTCTTGGTTTTTCTTCAAAATCCCAAATTTTCACTAATTTCCCATGATTTTTCATGTTAAAATTTAGATATAATCCAAGTAATTAACTTGCAATAGGTGGGAATCACTTACCTTGACTTAGATGATGAAGATGGAACTCCAAAATCTATCCTAGGTCGTCTCCCATGGAGGAAATGAGATGAAATGAGCCAAACCCATTTTTGCAAACTTATACACTGCCAGGCGAATCTTCTTCACGTTCGCGGGCCTCCCATCGCGTTCGCGATGAACAAAATTCTCGAAAGCCATTCCTAAACTCTTCTGAGACATCCTCTAGTATAATAGCCATAACTTTTTATACAAAACTCCAAATGACAAATTATTTAACTTCTTGAAAACTAGACACCAAGATCCACAACTTTTGAGTTTTGGTCATCTCCCAATTCCTTATAGAGTTCGAGTTATAAGCCTCCAAAGTCAGCCCTGAACAACACAAATTTCGCCAAATGACCCCAAAATGACCTACGGACCTCCGAATCCACTTCTGGGTGTGCTCCCAATACCATAATCACCATACAGAGCTATTCCAGACTCATAATTCCAAACAAACATCGATAACATTAAAATGCACTGCAACCCAAATTTATGAAATATTCCAAAATGCCAACTTCCACAATAGGCGCCGAAACACTCATTGTTCATCCAAAACCCAATCCGGACATACGCCCAAGTCCAAAATCATAATACGAACCTGTTGGAACCTTCAAATCCCGATTCGGAAGTCGTTTACTAAAAAATAAAACCTTAGTCAATTCTTTCAACTTAAAGCTTCCGAAATGAGAATTTTCTTTCCAAATCAACTCCGAACTTCCCGAAATTCAATTCTGACCATGCGTGCAAGTCATAATGCCTGAAGTGAAGCTACTCATGGCCTCAAACTGCCGAACGACACGCTAGAGCTCAAAACAACCGGTCGGGTCGTTACATTCTCTCCCACTTAAACATACGTTCGTCCTCGAACGTGCTGAGAATTGCACTAGAGTAGTCTGAAATTACTGTTTAACACCTTATGCACCTAACCGTGCTACCACAACTCAGTTGAGCACATTAGCTCGATCAAATCTGAAGATATCCTCTTTCATTTTGGCAAATAAGCCTTAGAGCACAATTCCGACATCCGGAATTCTCTGCTAGTCCTGCTTCCAACATGTGAATGCCGTATCAATCACCACACGTTGTACCAGATGATGACTGCACACCCTTGCTGAATTCACACCATGCACCACATCATTCACAAGACCATAATAACACTCTCTGATCATAATAGGCGATATTTCCCGAATCTGATGCTCACAATTCACCCCATGACATATATAAGTCAAGTTCCAACTTTCGCAATGCTGCCACGACGGAAGAGATGTGTAGAAATTCATAACCAACTGCCGAGTCAACAATTATTGAGTCTATATTCCTGACAAGAACCATTACCTCATTCTGAACCAAATAATGGTATTTGCTCTTTGATATACTTCATATAATCCGATCGCACTAATCCTAGATCCAATAATCTCATCTCACCCAGTACGAGGTGCTCAAGAAAGAAGCCACCCCACACATGACCAAAATGTCTCACATGATGCCACAATATGCCAATAGGCTACAGACTTGAACGTGATACATAAGGAAAACAAACTCTGGAAGGGACTACTCAACTCAGGCAACTAATTAGACAACCAAAAAGGTTTTATAAACCTTCCTCAGAAAAATGGGATACAAAACACACAAAATAGAATATAGGGGACTATACCCAACCTCACTGTATTGTGGTGTGCAACCCGATCCAAACAACATACCCGTGGCGGCGTGCCACCCGATCCACACATAAATCTATATTAGGGGATACATACCGAGCTAGAGTGCTCATTACTACCAAATACCGAATATCGGCCACAAGCACGCTAAGTGCATAATACCATTCTGGGGAGACAGATAGGCCATATGCTACAAAACTCAAGCACAACTAAGGTGCGATATATGATCTGAATCTCAAGAGCCATCCTGCTCGCATAATACCATCGCTACACGGAACTTCAACACATAAGAAAATTATCAAGCTGTCTCACAACTCATACGGCACAATATAGTATTACATGAAATAGCCGACGACGAGATAACATCCAACGTCCGAATACTCCTCCATAAGGAGTGCTATGCTGAAATGAACACATCTAGCCTGATATAAATATTCATATTTAAATCCACCCATCGACCTCGAGCCGATTCTGACCGCACCATACTAGGATAATAACCTTTCAAAGGTCCATAATAACCCCTTTTTCTAAAGACTCACAAGAACAATCCTCATATTCGGAGCAAACCTCCACAGTCCACAACCCAGTAAACCGAGTGCCCCCCGGGCATAAATTCTCAAATTGGTGATACTACCACAATCTTCACACTTGGTTTAAATCTTCAATCAATCAAGTGACTACATGTCACACTTATATAAATCATCAATGAACGTAATGAAATATAAAGCACCAGACCTAGCCCTCACATTCATTAGACCACAGATATCAGAATGAATTAATTGCAATGGAAAATTAGCTCTCTTAGCCTTTCCAAAGGGATTAGGTGTAATCTTTCCGGCAAGACAATTTTCACAAGTTAGCATTTCAATTTTAGATAAAGAACCTAGATGTCCTTCCTTAGCCAATCTATTCATTCAATCCTGCCCTATGTGACCTAATCTTGCATGCCATGTAATAACATCAATATCATTGTTACTAGAATAACATGCCATAACACAACGGTCAACATAATAGTTATACATAGAAGGATTACAATCTAACAAAATAAAACCATCATAACGATGTCCAAAACCATAAAAAACATTGTCTTGAGTAATTCTAAGACCACTGCGACTAAAGTTCAAATTGAAATCTAAATCTAGAAGAACAGACACAGAGACTAAGTTTCATCGAATCTCTACAACATACAGGACATCATGCAACATCAAAGATCGACCACCACGCATGTCCATTCTACAAGTGCCTATATCTTTGACTTCAAGATTTGCATTATTTCCTACATATACATGCTTTGATCCAGTGAAACTCGACGAAACTCTATGAATGCTTCTCTATCATGGCTCACATGGTCGGTGGCCCCTGAGTCTACAATCCACACAGGATAAGATTCAGTTAGTAAAATAGTGTTAGAAACATATATAACACTAAGAGATGCATTTTCAAATGCTAACTTTTTGGCTGAGTGCACTCACGAGCGAAATACCCTTGGACTTGGCAATTGTAGCACTTCATCTTGCTCTTGTCTTTCTTCTTATAGAACCGTTTTCCTTTCTTGGAATTTGGCTTGTTTCTTTTCTTGGAGGGTCCTTCTCCGGTCTCCTTACCCTTTCCGTCATTTTCTAGCTTCTCTTGCACTTGAAGCTTGATCTCTTTGTACCACTTGATTCTGCCACAAAGGCATTAGGGACATCTTTAGTAGCACCAAGCCGCTCGTCTTCAAGCTCCACATGACGGGCAACATCAACAAAAGTTTTGATGCTATCATTGTGGGTCAAGTTAACCTTCAGATGTTCCCAATTATTGGGAAGAGACCGAATCACTGGCTGAACCTGCTGCTCATCAGAGAGAACATGGCCAGAACTTTTTGAGTTGAGCAATCATATTTGACATCATCCTTAGATGTTGCTTGACACCGTGATCATGACACTTTTTGTACGTGTCAAACTTGATTGTTAGCTGTCGAAGGCGAGTCACAGTCATGCCCCCATATGCCTCTCTTAAATGTTCCCACATGGCTTGAGCAGTAGGATATTGCTCACATTCGTAGATGAGATCATCAGCAACTGAACTTACAATAATTCCACGTGCAGTGGAATCTTTCTTCTTTCAAATATTGTAAGTTTCCAGATCCCTCCTATGTTTGGCAGTGTTACCCTCCTCTGGGTGACTCATAGCATGGTTAATACTTTCAAGAGCATCTTGCTCTTCGAGTACATACCACATCTTACGACTGTAGATGTCGTAATTTTCACCATTCAGTTTGTCACCCTTGTTCAAGTCAGCAATGATACTTTTTGATGCCATGTCTGTTATTCAAGACAATATTACAAGTTTAACTCATCAATATATACTTCAATCAATTTATGCATGTGGTTACCCACTCAAGTAAATTAATTATAATATTAATTCTGCATTTAGTATAGAATCGAACGGTCACTACGTTTCCATTCATCGTCTATATCTAAATATTTTTAATTAATATTAAAATCACTTCTTAGTGTGTACTTTATTTCAAGTCTCAATCCATTACACACAAAAAACGATAAACAATGTATGTAACTGGTGAGACAAATAACATAATTTAAATTTCATTAAGATAAAATACATAATAACAATTTACATGTTTACTAGGACATACATGTACCGATTGAACACTAACTCTTGTTCATATACGCTAAAAGGTGTATTAGGCCAAACATCATGATAAATCTCAGTTAAAATTTCACCCCAAGGCTCTCGAAGAGAGTCCGCTAAAATTGCTAATGCTTCCCAATCAGTAATTTCTATGTAATTAGCCAATTGAGCTATTTTTATCTTAAAGAGGTGTACATGTTCAGGAATGGAAATATCAGGTCCCATTTTAAATTTCGTAAACTCCCTAAATTTCTTTTTTCTTTCCCTTCGTTCAGCCCTTCGATCCCTTAACTCATTTTGCCTCGCCCTTGGGAAATTCCTGATGACTTCAGGCTCCGAGTCTGAATCATTATAGAAATAAGTCCTGCGATGACGTGCCCTTCTACGTTGTCCCCTTCCTTGACTTCGAGAACTCCCACTTGGAGTAATTCGAATTTTTCCCTATTCAGCCATATCTGAAATTGGACCAAGGAAACAATAAGAATGGCTACAACCACTCAATGTGACAACATATGTCACAATAACTCGTAGAAGTATTTCAATATAAGGGATAAGGGCTAAACTAATTTTCTATATTAAGTAGATAAAAAAATCACTTTTCCAGTTTCAGCAAGTGAAAGCATACCATGAGAACAGAATGCGTATGAAACAGAAACACAAATTTCACATGCCTAATTCATAGTCAGAAAAGTCCCACACAGCAGTTACTTCAACTAGGTAATTCAATGGTCTGATATTCCTTATTTGTTTTGCTTTGGCTTAATATTAAATACATGAAGAGCAACAATTGAATTACCATTAAAAAACAGTACTAGATGGTAGAAAAATTAACGCCATTTTAGTACTCCTTTTTCAATTTTCTGAACCAAATTTGATATGAGATTTTGATAGGACTAGCCTTTCAAATAATACCTACCACTAACCATTAATTCCTATTAGTAGTATAAGGGTAATAATGCCTTTAAACTGTAAACTTGAATGCAATATCAAGAAACAAGAAACATATATGAAAATTATTCCATGTTTAAAGAAACATGAAACAACCTGGCTCTGATGCCATTGTGGAATAAAAACGAGGGGCGAGAATAACGAATTGTGTACCTTATTGATGCAGCGGAAACCCTTGAACTCACCACCAAAAGAATTGCCTCAAGTCGAACTTTGAATCACCAGGAAACAAAGCTTAATTCACAAACTAAAAGCCTTCCTTTCTTGTATGTGATTTTTGTGGGGAGAAGAAAAGAGTTTTCGCACTCTCTTTGATACTTACTCTGTAGAACAGATATATAAAAGAGGAATAGAGGAAATTACCGATGAAAAACCACCACTCCACGTTCTCACGTCTCTCAAAATAACGTGCGGTGATTTTAGGAGTAATAAAACCTACGTGTAACCTTAAGTTTTATCTCTTTTAAAACGGGTCGGGTCAGTCCACATGGGCGACACATGACCCAAACCTTATATCCAACACTCATATTGTGTAGAAATTACTTACCTCAAGATGCTAGGTGAAAATCCCTATCTAAAAAGCTCCAAAATCGGCCAAGAGATGTGTGAAATGAAGAAAATGGCTTAAGTCCCGTTTTTAAATTAAATCGCTGCCATTGCAATCCTTCTTCATGATCGCGAAAGGAGCCTCACGATCGCAAAGGCAAAACTTGCGCAGGCCCAGAGAATGTGCTTCACGAAAGCGTTGGGAGACTCACGATCGCGAAGGCTTCCTCAGCCAGTCCTTCACGAATGCGGTCCTCCCTTCGCGAACACGAAGGGTAATAGACAACTGACTCCCTCCTCCTAGGCCCAGTTCTTCTAGGCGAACACGGGACTGGCTTCGCGAACGCGAAGACCTCTGGTCCTAAATCTTCTCAAATGCTTCCATATGATCGCAAACACGAAGAACAAATCACCCCTGCCCCAAATCCTTCATTGCGAACGCGAGAGAACCTTCGCGTTTGCGAAGAAGGAAAGCAGAACCAATAAATTCTGCAATTTTGGGCTTAGCTCCGGGTGGTCTGAAACACACCCTATCTAGCCGGGACCCCGTCCACAAGAACCAACAAGTTCTTAAACATAATACGGACCTGCTCGAAACCTCGAAACAGATAAAACAATATCGAAACTAAGAATCGCCCCCATACACCAATTTAATCAACATATGAACTTACGTCTATCCAGACATGATCAAGAATCTAGCATACACACACACACACTCATTACCTCATACGTACCTAGCTCCCAAAACACATAGCATGTAATAAATATAACACCTATGGGTAAATTCTCTCTTACAAGATTAACAAGATACTTACCTCGCTTCGAAATTCGATAACCGGCTCCAATCCTCTCTAACACCTCAAATTAATGCCAAATGATCCGAAACTAGCCAAAGAACTTGCAAATCAATCAAAATAGACTCAAAGACTCGTAATTTTGATCAGTTAGAAACAATTCCCAACTCCACATGAAAAGTCAACAAAGTTAACCTCTACGCACACGCACTCGTATTCCGAAAATTCTCGAAGATAAGCATTACCCATAGCACCACAAACTCAAATATATATATATACCCATAAGCATTACCCATAGCACCACAAACTCAAATATATATATATATATAAATATATATATATTTTATTCTCAATTCCATGTCCAATTTCATGGTCAAAATTCAAAAATATCATTTTTAGGTTTTTTTTTTCAAAAATCCCACATTTTTACAAATTTTCATTTCCAAACCCATATATAATTCATGTATTTAACTCACAATGAGTAGGTTTCACTTACCTAGTGATAGATGATGAAAATGCCTCTCTAAAATCACCCCAAAAAATGAGTCCAATGAGAAAAATGAGCTAAGTCTTGATTTGCAAATCTTTTACACTGCTAGTCGTCCTTCTTCGCGATCGTAGAAGCCCCCTTGCTATCGCGATGGCCAAATCAGTCTCGCCCAAAATTCCTTCTTTGCGAATGCAACATCCCTCTCGCGATCTCGACACATAGCTTGACAAGCATACGCGAACGCGAGCCCAGCTTCGCGAACACGAAGGCCAAGCCCCTAGCCTCAGAAATTTCCTTCCGCGATCGCGAACTCCGCCATGTGATCGCGATGAGCAACCCTCCAAACCAGGCCAACCACACTAACACATCGTGTTCGCAACACTTACAGGGCGAACGCGAAGCACAACTAGATTACCAAACGTGATCGCGAACCTCCAACCGCAATCGAGAATGTTCTCAGCTCAACACACACTTCGCGATCGTGTTTCCTTCTCCGCGAACGCGATGCACACCACTGACACCAGAAACAAGAAATTTCAAATCAAAGAGAATTGGTCCGAAACCATCCCGAGGCCCTCGGCACCCCGTCCAATCATACCAACAAGTCCATATACTATAAACTTATCTGAAGTATTGAAACACCACGAATAATATCAAAACCAAGAATCAAAGATCAAAATTATTTTCTTATCTTTCAAACCTTTAAACTTCGTCGAACACGTCTGAATCACACTTAGGCATTTCGGATCACGACCAAACTTCACGCACAAGTTCCAATCGACTACATGAACCTATTCAAACTTCGGGAATATCACCCGGAGTCCGATAATACCAAAGTCCACTCCAAGTCAAACTTAGCAATTTTGAAAACCTTCAAAAAATGGAAACTTCGATAATAAGCACCGAGTCACTCCCGGATCACCCGATACTCAAAAACCCGAACATACACCCAAGTTTGAAATCATCTTAACCTGTAGGAACCTTCAAATCCTAATTCCGAAGTTGTTTACTCAAAAATCAAACCTTGGTCAACTCTCCCAACTTAAAGCTTCTGAATTGGGAATTATTCTTTCAAATCAACTTCGAAATTCTCGAAAATCGAAACCAACTGCACACGCAAGTCATAATATACAAGGTGAAGCTACCAAATGTTTCAAACTGCCGAATGACATGCTATAGCTCAAAACAATCGGTCGGATCGTTACACAAATTAAATAAAAAAGGATTACAATACATTTTTCATAAATATTTATACTCCACGACAGTTACAAATAAATGTTATATTAATCCAATCTTTTCATAGATTTATATTCCACAACAACTATAAATAAGAAAAATATTATTTACATAATCTTGTGGTGCATCTTCATGGAGCATAGAGACAATACTGAAGCAATCTTCTCGTAGATTTTATACTCCATGACAAATACAAAATAAATACAATAACATCTATATAATCTTCTCGTGGATCATATGCTCTACAATAGATATAAATACAACCACAAACTTTACCTTTGAACATGAGATCCATGACTATCAAAATAATTTTCTTTTTCTTTTTCTTCTCTATTCTTAATGAAAATTTTTGTTGTTGAAAGGTTTCATTAATAGTAAAAAGTCCTTATTCATGTCATATCAAATATTCTGAAGATGAATTCAGAAAAATCATAGCGTCGGTAAAATCTCTAACCGTGCAGTTTGAGCATATGAAAACCAATAAAAGTAACTTATTTTGGTATAATTGGGATTTTAACTAGATGTTTCTTTATAATTTATGTTCTATCTTTTTCGGTGCTTGCTATATTCGTAGATTGTATAATTCTCTTCTTTGTCCCTCATAAATCTTCTGGCATAATACATGCTTTCCCTCGTAAACTTACAAAAAATTCTTTTACACAACTTATCTTGCAATTTCTATTGCTACCATCCTTCTTATTGGGAAGTGTATGGCATGTGCTACTCATGAACAGTGGCGGAGCTAGGGGGCGAAAGTCGGTTTATCCTTACCCCCTTCGTGAAAAATTAAATTTTATATATGTATATGAGATGATGAATCCCTTGGCTTCTTCGAATATTTAACTTTTTTATTTTGTATATTCTCTTGTTGAGAATTTTGGCTCTGCCACTGCTCATAGAGTAACATGTGGTAGAAAAGAAAAATTATTTTCCTTTCTTTTTATGTTGGAGATCTGCAAAATCCGGCAGGACATTCTTCATCATTCAAGTCAAAATATTACAACATATAAACAACATATTCTCTTTCTCTCTTTAGTTCACCTTCATCCGTCTCTCTTTCAAAAGTGGAAAATAGCGCAACTCAAAATTTTGACTCGAAAATACTATGCTTTTTTTTTGAAACATAAACGACGATAGTATATTACCAACAAAATAATACATAGGTCTTACATAGTCTCGTAGGACATTTTCATTGCTATACTTGGCTAGTTTTTCACACACGGTAGAAGTAACATATTTAAACTTAGTACTAGAAACATGCTTGTCCTTTAAAAATTGATGTTCAACAAAAAGGGGTGGACGAGCATGATGAGCACATTTAGCCCTTCTTCACGCCTTCCTTTGCCAAAAGGTGGGCTACCATGTTGCCTTCTCTGAAGTAATGCTTCAGGATTGGGTGCCTCAACTGTTGCATTAACAACCTGCATTCAAAAATGAGATTTGAAAAGTTAGGGTTGTTTTCATTAAGGGATGCTATGATGTCCGTTGAGTCTGTCTCTATTTCGAAATTGTAGAGCTCAAGATGTTTTGCAAGCTTCAGTCCTTCCTGTAAGGCCAATAATTCACAATGTATAACTGAGGATGCATGAGTTGATTTGTGGTATCCAAAAATCCAATCACCATCCTTATTTCTGAAAACTCCACCTAGTCCTGCTTCCAAAGAAATGCAGGGAAACTTGCACGTGTGGTTCTGGCCGGGGACCCCGGTATACTGTACTAATATGTGTAGGTTCCCGTCTTTGAGAATGCACCATCAATGTTGAGCTTGATTTTATTCGTGGGAGGTTTGATCCAAGTAATCTCGATTTGAAAACATTTTTCTTTAAAAGGGTTTTGCTCTGTGAAGAAGTTGTATTCCCAAGCTTGGTGAAGGATTTGCAAGTGAGATACACTATTGTTCAGGTTGTTTAGGTTGTTATTATTTCTATTTTTTCAAATGTTCCAAATGGCAAAAGGAAGTATAGTTTTCCAGTTATTACTGAAAGTGGTTGATTGAGTAAATAAGGACTTTAATCCCAGAAGCCAGTGCTCATCATTTTTGGAGGAGGAAACTCTAATTTCTAAATTCTCCCAATAAGAAAAGTTTATAGTGCAGTGAAGAAAAATATGCTCAGCACTTTCCTCATTCTTTCTACAGATTGTGCAGGTCTTATCAATATTCATGCCAATCTTAGATAAGTAGATTCTGCAAGGGATATGATTATGCATACATTTCCAAAGAAAGAATTTGATTTTGTTAGGGCATTTGAGATCCCAAATCCATTCAAAATCCAATTTGTGGGGACTAAAAGGGTTGATGAGGGAGTAACAAGATTTAGTTGTGAATGAGCCACTGGTTGTAACACCCCAAGTCATAGTATCCTTTTTAGTGAAGTTATTTGGTAAAGGGGTAGCCATAATATTTTTGAAAAGGGAGTTAGGCAGTTCAAAGGAGATGTTGGAGAGATTCCAACTTCCATTGACAACAATATCTCTAATGGAGATATTTAGGTCCTTTTTATCAATAGGGCCATAGAGGTTTTTCCTAAGAGAGCTTGTGTCATGTATCCAGTTTGAAGACCAAATGTTCATATAGGAATTTGCGTGTGGGTGCCATAGGATACCATTATTGCAGATATTCCATCCTTTCAGAATAGATTTCCAAATAAAGGAAGAGGTGTGAATGGATTTCTTATTAGCATATTTGAAAGAGATTAATTTGGCCCAAGGAGAAGTTGGATTGTGTAAACGTCTCCATGAAAGGCTAGTTAGGAGAGCAATATTTTTTGAGGAGGCTTTTTGAATACCAAGGCCTCCTTCTTTTTTACTCTTTGTGACTATATTCCAATTTACAAAATGGAGTTTTTTAGAGGTGTTAGTGCTACCCCAAATAAAGTCACGTTGGATTTTGTCAATATGATTTGTAATTTTTTTTGGAAGGTAAGTGTATTGCATGGAGTAAGCGGGGATGGAGTTAAGAGTACTAGCAGCAAGGGTTGCACGACCTGCTATGTTTAGAAAAGAGCATTTCGAGTGAGACATTTTCTTATGGAGTTTATCAATAATAAATTGAAAGTCTTTTGGTCTAGGACTATGGTTCAGAATGCGAAAGCCTAAGTAGTTGCCAAATTCATGGGTGACTTTCATTCCAAAGAGGTTTGCCATGAAGGTATTTGTTTCTGGGAGGGAATATTTAGGAAGGATAATTTTGGACTTAGAATAGTTTATGGAAAGTCCCGATTGGGTGCAGAAAAAAACCATACTGAAAATACTATGCTTTAAATTTGTTTAAAAAGTAAATAATGTTTGATGGTTACTCTATGAATTTTCTTGTTCTTTACTAACTTTCGAAGTTCAAATTTGCAGTTACGACGCCGAGGTTGTGTCCATTGCGATGGCAATGCTTTGAAAAGGCAAAGAAAGATTTGATGTGATGATAGTAAATGCTCATTCACCCGATTTACTTTCCTTTAAGCTTTTGTCTTAAGAAGTGGACATGGATATCATTTCGATCTTTGAGTACGGTCGAAGGAGGAGAAAAAGAAAAAAATATAAAAAAGAAAAATAAAAGAAAAAGATAGAAGAAGGTAATTGGCGACGCCCTCCATGTGAAATTTTAGCAAGGCATTTTCTACGAGGAATGACCGATAAAATGTATAAAAGAATATTCGGAAAAAAGATATGTAAAAGAGATTATTGTGTAAATTGAAGGTAAAATATGTATTAAGCCTAAACTTTTCTAGTCTTGTGTAATGTTATCTCCTTGTAAGATAAGTTAATGAAACGGTGTTCTACTTTATTGTCTTTGGAAATATTTTATAAAACCGAGAAGTTGTAGTAACTAATGATCTGTTACATATATGTTGCTTCATATACTGTATTTTAGTTCGATAAGATTAATTATCTATGCTCATATATGTAAGTATATATACGGTAGAAGTGGGGGCTATACGATTTCATTCTTTGGTCGAGACAGGAATGTCACGTCGAAAAACTAGGACGTCGAGTCATCCCGAGGTCGACCTCGATTGCGGACAGAAGTAGGCAGACTTCGAGTGACACCGGCGTGGCTTGATAAGGGAACAGGCGAGATATCCGTGATTGGTCGAGAATTGTGGCGTGAATCTCGGAACGGATTGATATGCAGCGGTTAATTAGATGTTAATATGATTTCCTACTATAATTAGAAATGTGCTTTGTTTAGGACTCTTCTATTATATAAAGAGGGATCCCATTCATTCGTAAGCATCATTGTTCATTAATAAGAATATATACACTCATTACTTTCTTGCTATTTCGCTTACTGTTCATCAGAGTTGCTTTATCATTTGCTATTCTTATTATCACACTAGCATACTGGTTTGATTTATTTTATTCTCTAATTTATCTATTCAATTTCTTGTTTATCGATTGGTATTGGATTGAATCACATATCTTTAAAACGACAATATATGTTTAATTGTTACTCGAATTTTAGGGTAAACAGTTTGGCACCCACCGTTGGGCTAAGGATAATACTGATTGTTCGGTGCTGATTCTGATAACACAAATTATTTCATGCTTGTTCTTGTCAAGTATTTTTGCTCTCAGGTTAAAACATGTCAAACTCACAAAACGCACCCACACATGGTGATGATGGTCTCGGGTTTCACGGGAAAAACGACAATATAATTGCTCCAGGAGCCGGGGTGCCACCGGCTAATCTTGGGGGAGCAGCAGTTGCCGATCCAGTCGATGTCAATTCGCACGTTGCTCTAAATGCAGAACTAGGCGCGGACCCCAAAAAGAGTGTACGCAGGGAATGCCGATCTGGTGGTCAAGGTACATAGGACAGAGGAGACAGAGAATTTAGTCTCCAGATGATATTCGAGATGCAACAGGCTCAACAGGCCGCTATTGCTCAGTTGCAAAATCAACATGGGACTCCAAGTGGGGTCGAGCGAGAAATCACTCGCCGTACCAACCCAGTGCAAGAAAGGTTGAACGATAACGAATCTGGGACTGATCCTGCAATAATGAAAATGCTCAAGGAGCTCACTAAAATAATTGAGTCAAGGGAGAAGAAAATCGAAGCTAATGATAAAAAAGTGAAAACATACAACTCCTGATCAGATACCGAGGGCACCCCCGATCCTAAAGGGTTTGGATTCGAAAAAGTCAGTGCAAAAGCCTTTTCCTCAAAGTGCGGCTTCGAAGTCCATTCCTAAGAAGTTCCATATGTCGTACATACCTAAGTACAACGAGACCGCCGCTCCTAATGAACACAGCACTTCGTACACGTGCGGAATAAAGGGAAATGACTTAGAAGATGATTAAATTGAATCTGTGCTGTTGAAAAAGTTCGGAGAAACCCTTTCGAAGGGAGCAATAATTTGGTATCTCAACCTGCCACAGAATTCCATTGACTCATTTGCCATGTTAGCAGATTCTTTCGTAAAGGCACACGCCGGGGCCATAGAGGTCGCAACAAGAAAATCGGACCTTTTCAAGATAAGACAAAGGGATAACGAAATGCTGAGGGAGTTCGTATCCCAATTTCAAATGGAACGCATGGGGTTGCCACTGGTCACAGATGATTGGGCCGTTCAAGCTTTCACCCAAGGGTTGAATGAGCGGAGTTCGATAGTATCAAGTCAGTTGAAACAAAATTTGATCGAGTATCCAGCTGTAACTTGGGTAGATGTGCACAATCGATATCAATCGAAGATCAAGGTCGAGGACGACCAATTGGGAGCCCCTTCCGGTTCAGTACATCCAAACAGGTCGCCAATTTAAACCTAGAGGGACGTCGACAGGGAGCCAAGGTCAAACGGAGAACGATATCAACCATATACCGCATATCGAAGGAATACTGGTTCAGGACGCGATTCCGCCCGGAATGATCGAAGAAGTGATCGAGGACAGAATTCTCCGAGACTTATGAGCAAAAGCGATTTTTATTCGCATGCCGATCCCACAGAGGCACCTCGGTTATTGGAATATAACTTTAGCATCGACACATCGGGCATTGTATCGGCAATCGGAAGGATCAAAGATACTAGGTGGGCCAAACCCATACAGACCGATCCTTCCCAAAGAAATCCAAAATGATGTGCAAGTATCATGGCACGCATGGTCACAGGACCGAGGATTGCAGGAAACTAAGGGAGGAGGTAGCCCATCTATTCAATGAGGGCCACCTTCGAGAGTTCCTCAGCGATCGAGCTAAGAATCATTTCAGAGAAAGGGACGCCAACAGGAAAAATGAACAGGAGGAACCCCAACATGCCATTCGTATAATCGTCGGTGGGGTCGACATTCCATAGGGACCCATATTCAAACGCGCTAAGGTATCAATCACTAGGGAAAACCCAAGATTATGTGCCCAAAGTCTCCTTATCATTTAATGATGAAGAAGTAGAAGGCATTTCTCAGCCACACAATGACGCTCTGGTAATTTCTATCTTATTAAATAAAGTTCAAGTTAAGCGTATTTTAGTAGATCCAGGTAGCTTGGCGAATATCATCCGATTGAGGGTCGTGGAGCAGCTCGGCCTACAAGATCAAATCGTGCCCACAGCTCGGTTCTTAAACGGCTTCAATATGGCCAGTGAAACAACTAAAGGGGAGATTACTTTACTGGTAAACGTGGCTGGAACCATTCAAGATACCAAATTCCACGTGATCGAGGGCGACATGAGGTATAATGCCCTACTCGGAAGGCCTTGGATCCACAATATGAGGGCAGTCCCTTTGACTCTCCACCAAATGATGAAATTCCCGATGTCGGACGGTGCAAAAACAGTATACGGGGAGCAGCATGCTGCAAAGGAAATGTTTGTGGTTGATGATGTAACACCGATATCAACGTTATCAACCTCATAAAGGTCGAGCATCAAAGGTAAACTGGAAGCCAAATAGCGATCAGAGCCACTAGTCTCGACCGAATCGGGGAAGCAGGAGACAGAAGAAGAAGAAGAGGATTTTTTAGCCCCTCGAACTTTTATTGATCCCAAAGAATCTGACGCCACCAAACCAATGGTCGAAGAGCTGGAACAGGTTATGTTGATCGAGTACCTGCCCGAGCGAAAGGAATACCTGGGAACGGGATTAGCCCCCGAACTCAGGAAAAAGCTTATTCAATTTGTTATTGATAACATAGATTGTTTTGCTTAGTCCCATTTAGACATAACAGGGATCCCACCGGTGAAGCAAAAGAGGAGACCCCAGTCCGAGGTAAAGCACGCATTCATAAAGGACGAGGAAACTAAACTTCTCAAAATAGGGTCCATTCGGGAGGTTAAATATCTCGAATGGTTAGCCAATGTAGTCGTAGTCCCTAAGAAAGGGAACAAACTTAGAATGTGTGTAGATTATAAAGATTTAAATAAGGCATGCCCCAAAGGTTCTTTTCCACTACCTAACATCGATCGCATGATCGACGCCATGGCTGGCCACAAGATCCTTACCTTTCTCGATGCCTATTCCGGGTACAATCAAATTCAAATGAACCCGGAAGACCAGGAAAAGACTTCATTTATCACCAAGTATAGAACATATTGTTATAATGTAATGCCTGTCGCGCCCCTTTTACTCGTGAAATCGGGTTTCGACACGTGACAACTCTTTTAAGGAAGGTGTTAAAGAGAGAGTAGACACCTAACGGAGTTACGATGCACACAAGAATGCCTTGTTAAGAGTGCTGAGTGAGGCGTATGTACCAAGCAACATCACTGGAGGAGAAATGGCAAACATGGTAGGCCAGGTATTGGAAAGTCACAAGATCACTTTACACCAAGATGAGCTGCCACCGGAGGGATTGAGTCAATACAAGGCGTTGCACATCACCGTGCAGTGCGAAGATTATTTTATCACCAGAATCTTTGTCGATGGGGGGTCTAGTCTCAACATCTGTCCATTGGTAACACTCAGGACATTGGGAAAGGGGTTGCATGAAATCAAGGACGGGGCCATCAACGTTAAAGCTTTCCATGGTTCTCAAAGGTCTACCATTGGGGAGATTAGCTTATGTTTGCAAATGGGGCCTACTTGGTTTGATGTTGACTTTCAAGTTATAGACATGCCGGCATCTTACAATTTATTGTTGGGACGACCATGGATTCACGCTGCTGGGGCCGTGGCGTCAAAACTACATCAGGCAGTGAAGTTTGAGTGGAATCATCAAGAGGTGATCATTCACGGCGACGGTAGCAATCCCATATACAGTCGCCAGACCATTCCAGCAATTAGAGGAAAAAGAAGGATAGGCGGGGAAACTTACCACCACATCGAGCGAGTCAACACTGTTGACAAGGACAAATGGTGGGATAACAAAATTGAAAGCATATTGAACTGGAGCGGGTGTGAACCTGGCAAGGGACTTGGAAAGAATCTCCAAGGAATCGCTAAGCCCATCAAACTCAAGAAACACGGCACAACCTTCGGATTGGGATATGAGTATACCTGGAACGAATTCAATGAATGGTCGCCACCCTGGCGAGGTCCTTACTATCCATTGGAGCAGCCAATACCCCGTTTGGAGCAGACCTTCCAACTGCCCGAGGTTATCTACGGGTCAGAAGAAGAAGAGGAAGCACTGGCAGCAATGAGGAATTTGTTCCTAGAAGACGATGATATGGATTGTTGTGTCGTTCTCGAGGAGGAGGGGGAGGAAGGCCCTTCCATACAGGCGGTAAGCAGGGGAGCATACCTCAACAATTGGACCGTCCGAACCACCAGAGCCCGGCGTGCCTCGGGGTAGCAAGGCTGAACAAGCACCATGCACTATTTTATCTTACTAGTTTACTTTCCTTTCGGATTTTATTTTTTTTGCAAGAAAGAGCTCCAATGTTCAAAACATTTATGGAATTTATCAAAGCATTTCAATTTTCTTATAAATCTTACTCTTATTATTTTCTCTCATTACTTTACTTATACAGCATTACTATTACTTATCTTGATGAGCCAATGACTGTGACATGCAACGAGACAACGCAACAAATGGAAATAGATTCAGAGGAAGATGATAGAAAAGCATAAACAATGGCATGAGAAGTTATCATTTGCTTTATTGGGGTACCGCACCACAGTCCGCACATCAACTGGGGCAACTCCCTACATGCTGGTTTACGGTACAGAAGCGATCATTCCCGCCGAGGTAGAAATTCCCTCCCTAAGGATCATACAGGAAGCAGAACTCGACGATGCAGAGTGGGTGAAGAATCGTTACGAGCAGTTGGCTCTTATAGATGGGAAAAGATGAATGTAGTTTGCCATGGTCACCTTTATCAGAACAGAATGTCCAAAGCTTTCAACAAGAGAGTCAAACCAAGACGGTTCACACCGGGGCAGCTGGTGTTAAAGAAGATTTTTCCACATCAAGATGAAGCCAAAGGGAAGTTCTCTCCCAACTGGCAGGGTCCATACATGGTTCATCGGGTTCTGACAGGAGGAGCCCTTATACTTGCATAAATGGACGGAAAAGTTTGGCCAAAACCGATCAATTCAGATGCAGTCAAGCGATACTATGTGTAACCATTTATGATTTCCTTATGTAATTTGAACTACGTATGACCTGATTCCCGTTTAAGAGGGGATACGTAGGCAATCTTATGGGTTTGGTCACAATTCAATAAAATTTTCATTTTCCACGCTATTGGAAACTGGGGCAGAATTTTGAGGAGGACCCTCAAAATTCTGAAGTAATTTCAGCCGATCATCGCAAGCAACCGTCAGAAGCAGTAGCCCAGTAAACTGGGGCAGAATTTTGAGGAGGACCCTCAAAATTCCTAAGCGAGAGAGGTTGCAATGTCCTGAACCACGTCACAGTTGTCGGTTCATCAAAAAATCATTTCTTAAATATATACATATGTCATATCTTTAACAAACTCATGCATGTTTGTTATCGAAATCGCTCAGTTCAGCAACGCTACCCTATGATACATACCGTGTCATCAGATCAGAGCCGATCATGGCAAGCAAAGTCAGCGCGGACACGAACTAACCTTTCCCCTTACAAAACTCACGATTTTTCTTTGGATGCAGGCACCCAAGTCGCAAAATCATATTATACACTCGTACTGTTCAGGAATACGACTCTCAGAACTGTCACCTCTGTTCACAGTTGCTATCCGCATAAAATATCCCCAGCAGCCACAATATCGCAATCAGCTATCAGCTATCAGCTAAGAATTGTTATTACTATTCGTCTTTCATCTCTTGCATAAGGCTACCATTTTGCCTTCCGAGGTTAAGCTCTACCTCCATCTGCATTTCTTGCATTGCATAAGGCTCAATTCTGCCTTTCGAGACTAAGTACTGTCTCCATCTGCATTCTCGCATTGCATAAGGCTACTATTCTGCCTTCCGAGACTAAGCACTGTCTCCATCTGCATTATTGCATTGCATAAGGCTACCATTCTGCCTTCCGAGAGTAAGCCCTATCTCCATCTGCATCGGCTGAAAGATCGCCACCTTTATCTACATCTTGCATGGCTAAAAGATCGCCACCTTTATTTTCACTCGCATGGCTGAAAGATCGCCACCTTTATTTATGTCGTGCAACGGCTGAAAGATCAACACCTTCATCTACATCTTGTATGGCTGAAAGATCCCCACCTTTATTTATGTCTTGCATCAGCTGAAATATCGCCACTTTTATTTATGTCTTGCATCGGCTAAAAGATCGCCACCATCATCTACATCTCGCATGGCTGAAAGATCGCCACCTTTATTTATGTCTTGCATCGGCTGAAAGATCGCCACTTTATTTACGCTGTCATGGGCTGAAAGATCGCCACCTATTGAATTTCATGGGCTGAAAGATCGCCAAATTGTCTAAAGGCGTCATTGTTCGGAGGCACCATTCGCATAGCCCGAGAACGTCATGCCATGGCCTGAGGACCCCTTTTGTCTCTTGCATATCATTATTCAAAGGCATCATCGCTCGAAGGTATCATTCTCATAGCCCGAGAGCATCATTTCGTAGCCTGCGAATCCTTTATTATATGCTTCATGGCCCAGGACATCATGGTCTGAGGACGTCATCCTAACCGTCCAAGGACAGCATTCATGGTCCGACGGGAAATTGCATCATGTTTAAATCTATGCACAATATATGCGAATATTGCTTATATGCAAGTAAACCGGCGAGCAACGGCCATCTCAGCAGAAGCGATCCCGCTCCGGTTCCCGCAGCCCTATTAGACTCTTAACCACCCATCCCAACCTAAATATCGCGTCCATTCTTGAAAGATCTCCATCGGCATACTCCGCCGACGGATCCTGAACTACATATGGCCTGATTCCTGTAAGACCAGGGATATGTAGGCAGCTCAGGAACCAGAGCACGGTCAAATTCTTCAAACCGTTTCGTTCGGTCAAATTGGCCATCATATCTTTACCCGACAACTCTTTCATCCTTCCCAGGTAAAGAGGGGCAGCTGTTGATACCCAATTTTTCCCTATGTATTTTTACATGCAAATACTTTCAAAATAGCATATATATAAGTATGCCCAAGTGTTTTAGTATTTTTCCTAATTTTTAAAGGATTTTTAAATCAATTTATTGCCCATTTTAGCAGTACAAAAACCAATAATTATTCCCAAAATTATCATTTTTGTGAATAACTTATTTTATTCTCATATTTATACCAAAATATAGCAAGGGTAATTTTTATACATTTTTACAAAATTTATTTGGTATTTTAAAAGCTAAATTGCTTATAATTGCAATTTTAGCCTATTTTTAGAATTAACAACATTTTATAATTATGAAATTGGTTCCAGTATTTTTAAAATTAATATTTATATATTATTAATTGACTCAGTTTCTTTAATTTGTTTTCAAAATCATTTTTACTATTTTTATAAAATAAAAAGGGAAAAGCTGGCTATCTAAAATATGGCCCCATTTTGTTTCAATTATAGCCCAAATTAAGCCCCACCCCCCACCCCCCTAATTGATCCAATTTCAAACCCCTAACGGACCGACCCAATTTCAATCCAACCCAGCCCCGACACAACCAATTTAACCCGCCCGGCCCTTTCTTTTAATCCAGGTCGTTGATCATTTTGATCAACGGCCACGATCATTGCTTGCCTTTTTAATCCGCAAAGACTACCCTAATCCCCTCATTCTCTTCTATCAGCCACCGCTGAAATCCCTCTCCTCTCAAACTCTCTCGAACTCTCTCGAAACCCTAGCCTCTCTCACCGGCTTCAACCTCAATCTCACCGGAATCCATGGACTCTCAGGCCATGGATGGTTAAAACTCATCTCCCTATGCTCTTAAACATTAGGTATCTGAAGGTTCGAAGTCTGACCTCGATGGTGTCCGTTCAGATCTCCGCCGATTCAAGGTTCTATGGCCATCTCTGGCCCAGCTCCGGCGCACTATGGTGTTTTGAGCCTGGTTCTAACTTATCCGACTCAGATCATACCTTTTTCCAAGCCTTTCTCGTTTTAGGGTTCCTCTGAAACCCTAGCTATTCGAAGTTTTCTCTGATTTTTTCTTAGATCTGTTACATATCTGTGCTCTACTTGAGTTTTTAAACGTTTTCCCCAATTTTTCTTTCAAAAAATTACTTCTTTCCGATTTAGGGTTTTCTGAAATGCTTAAAGTGTTTCTCTGACTTTTCTTTTTCTTTTCTTTGTGTGTACTTGTCTATACTATGTTCTTATGTTTTCTTTTCTACCACACATGTTCTTCTACTGCGCTCTTATGTTTTCCTTTATCATGCATGTTCTTCTACTGTGCTCCGTTCTTTCTTCTACTGTGTTTCTATGCCATGCTCACACATGTTTATCCCACTGTGTTTTCCTATATGTTCTTTTGCTATACTGTTCCGGTGTTCTTGTGCTCTTCTACTGTATTTCTCTACCATGTTCTTAAGTGTTTACTGTTTCACTTCTACTTTACCTTGTTTTAAGACCCGTTAAGCATGTTTTCCGCTACTGTTTCTTCTACTCTCATTATGCTTCGAACTTTCTATTGTATTTGCTCCTCTTCTCATGAAAATTCTGAAAAGAAATCTCTGAGCCTGTTGCCTCCTCATCCCTGTGCTTGACTCGAGTTGGAAACCCTAGAATTTGGGGGTTCTACCGAGGTTTGGTCGTGTGTTTGAACTAGGGTTCTATTTTTGAACCCTTGACTCTTTCAGACTCATTTTGGGTCTATGAACTAAGTTTGAACTTCTTTGTTTATGACTCTGAACTTTTAAATTCTTCTATGCTAGACTCTTCTACTGATTAGCATGATAGTTCTTCGTGCTTAAACGTGGCTGTATGCTTTTATATGTGTGATGAATTCTTTCTTCCGAAAAGGTTTTCTAACTTATGATTGATTTGGAATCCTTTTTAGGTTTGATTGATTGTTACTGATTTTCCTTAAGTAAAACCTTTCTTCACCTTTTCTGACTGGATTCATTCAGACCTTGTGATTTACTGGCTGGTAATTGATTTCCTTTCTTTATTTGCACAAACTGTATACTATCAAGACTTTTTCCTTAAATATACCCCTATGTATTTACCCCTCTTGTACTGCTTTGAAAAGGTGTTTGATTTATCTCTTTCCTTAATTATTTTACCCGTTTGAAATCAGAATCCCTTAATTAAAGGGAAACCTTGTGAAATGATTTTCAAACTATTTCTGCTTGCTTTCTACACTATAAATACATGACCTTCTTTAACACATTACACACGGTTAATACAATCAAAACTTTCAATTCAACACTTTTACACACATTTCACACTTGAGACACTTACAATCTCATAGTTCTCTTCTAAAATCATAGTATTCTGACTACTCGCTTGCACTTTGGCATTACAAGACTACTGCTTCCTTTTCTTGTTTCCTTGAAACTGAAATGTTCTAGTTTGGTTTCAGCCTTATCCCACTGTGTTTATTTTCAGCCTTTACATCTATGTCCACTTTACTGTCTACGTGGAGTTAAATGTTAAATAAGCATGCTATTTTCTCTGGATCTGTTTCTGCTGTGAATCCCTACACCCCTGTTCCCCTCTATGTGTTTTGAGTTGAAGTTCAGAACATGGCAACATGCAAGTTGTTGCTCATGTTTGGACTTGATCCCTTGGGGGATCCTAACTCCCAAACAAAGTGGCCTAACGGGCTGGTTGGGATGTGCCAACACTTCCAATTGCTAGGTATGACCACTGCCTGTCCTTGCTTTTTCCCAGAATCCCCTCTCAGCACTTACACTCTCTCTTAGCTTCTAAGTTCCGCCCCCCTCCTGTGAGCCATGCTTTGGGACCTTGAGTTCCCTCTGAACTTGGACACTTGAGGGCTGGCTCTTCCACACTGCACTATGATTCAATTCTGCAATATATTTGGGTGTGAGCATTGCCTGGAGTCCATTGGAGACTCTTAGGGATCTCTGACACATCCCAAATAAGAGAAAGGCTTTGGAATTTGATCTTTGGAGTTGGTTTACTTCATGCTTCAGACAAGAAGTCTGAATCAGGCTCTCCTTGGTTGTAAATTTTTAGTTCTCTGATGTAATTTTACTTTTTCTTATTCATTCTGGGTTGTAATAATTCTTGTAATAACTATTGGGGCTGTTAGTTAAAAGGGGAGGGTCAATCATGCATGCAAAAAGGGTAGATATCATGTTCATAGGGAATATTTACACTTCTACACTCATGTATCCTGTTTTCAGCTTTCACTTTTGCATCTCATATAGAGATCATGTTTATAGGTTTCTGCACTTCTGCATCTCATATAGAGACCATGTCTATAGGTTTCTGCACTTCTGCATCTCATATAGAGACCATGTCTATAGGTTCTACACTTTTGCATCTCATATACATACTATATTTATAGGCTTCTGCAGTTCTGCATTATATAGAGACCATGTCTATAAGTCATTTCTGAAATGCTGCATATCATATAGATAATATACCTATAGGACTTCCTGAATTTTGCATCTGCATCTGTCACTAGGCAAACCTGTTTATAGGTTTAAATAACTAACAACATTTGAGATACCATGCCTATAGGACTTCTGCACTCTTGTTTCGATTGTAAGAAATGTTTTAAAATCAGTAACGCCTAGAAAGCATGCCTATAGGAACAATCAACTAAATCTGAATCGTCCATTCGCTTATAAGTCTAAAATTAGTAGAAACAATAACGATTGTAGAATTTATATTCCTGTAATTGACAATTTCTTTCCCTTAAAATCAGTATACTTCTTTTCTGAAACTAATAGATATCATGCCTATAGGTTTTCGTTTAACACTTAGGCAAGCCATAAGGTAATTTGTAAATTGAATCAGATTCTATTAACTACAACCAGCAGGCAGGCATGATTCGGGCTTCTTATCGGAATTATGTAATAGATCATTTTGCCACAACTCTTAAGTTTAATCAGACCCTAATCAGTACGTCTAAGACTATATGCTTTTTTTTAGGAGGTTTGTTTGAGCCTTTCATCTATTATGTGCTTCTCCCCTATATTTGTTACATATGTTTTTTGATTGTCGCCTTAGAATTTTGTCCTTTGAAACTATAAAACCTCACATCCCTTCCCTTTAGGAATAGTAGTCCCAAATACCTCCGGGGCTGATAGGATTGGGGCGGGTAATATCATGCAATAAGAAAACGAGACTATTCTGCACTTTAATACCTTAACAGGGTGGGAAAGGGTAGATATGGATATGATGACCACGCGATAACACCATGTGTATAAACGGTTACCGGGTGTTGTGTGGGGTGATCCATATTATTTATAAACCTAGGACCCCACTCCCTTTACTTGTTTATTTTATTCAGAATTTCAAAACTGCTTTTTCTCAAATTCCAGCTTCTTTAACTGCTTTTAACTTCAATTACTTGCAACAATTATGTGAAAATTTCCCCCCCTTTTACTCGTTTATTCAGAAGTTCAAAACCGTTTTTTCTCAAATTCCAGCTTCTTTAGCTTTGTTTAACTTCAAAAATTCCTTAAAACAATTATGTGAAACCCCCCCCCCCCCTCGTATTTGAAATCCTTGTTTGTCTACTTGTTGTTTGCACTTAAAGTCACAATTATAGTATGGCCGGGAACCACACTAGTGGATCTCGAGGGGTGCCTAACACCTTCCCCTCAGGATAATTTCAAGCCCTTACCCAATCTCTGGTTTCCTAAATCAAAGTTCTTCTTAGTGTCCTAATGCACTTAATCATTAGGTGGCGACTCTTTAATTCAAACCCAATTCCCAAAAGGAAACGAGTTGTCCTCCCAAATGTCATAAACCCGATTTCGCGAGAAGAAGGGGGCATCGACAGCATGGCGACTCTGCTGGGGATTTCTTTAAGGCTTTTACCACTTCATGCTATTTGTGACTTTATGCTTCTTTGTCTTTACTAAGTTTAAATGCCTTTAAGTATTTTTCCTTCTTCTACTACTAAACTGCCTTGGCTCTTTCTTTCTTTCCTTTATTTCTCTTAATGCTTTCCTTTATCGCTTTCCTTTAATATTGTTTTAAATTATGAGAAACTATTGTAATTATTACTTTATGAACGTGCAAATACGTGACAACTTGCTTGATTATTGTAACTGCATATTCAACATCATATTCCACTCGTGCCATACAAAAGACCATAACAACGCTTATAATGAGTGGTTGCGCTCTTCCGATATTATCACCCCTAAATCCGGCAAAGGCATATTTGCGGTAAAACCAGTCGATCAACGGTGTAGTAGACGGTTCCGCGCCTTTCCCTCTTGAGTTGTCCGCTCAAGGGTACCAGTCTAATACCACATAGAAACCTTACTCTATTTAATTGTGCATGCATCATGGTCAAACCTAGCCGAGTCAGTTATGTTGTCCGCATAATGACTCTTTAAGATAGCCTTGTCCAAGTCCACTGGGTTTCCTTGAAACCCAAATGGACCTTATCACGTTCTGTGCATTTATTTGAAGAACTAAAGTGCTTTTATGCCAATTATTGATATTTAGTAGTCGAGTATGGTGGGGGTAAGGCCCTTACCTTTTGTCTTGCAGAAACATGAGGCACGAAGTCCCCAGATTCGGCATGGTCACCCATATCCACCCCAAATTGCTAAGCTGGTGGAAGGATCTTCATTCCAATGATCAGACTCTCATCCGGAAATATTTGGGGAACCTACCCTCTCTCTTGGAAATTCAACCCAACAACAAAATCATAGAAGCTGCTACTCTATTCTGGGATTGTGATAGGTCTTTGTTCCGCTTCGGAGACATTGCCATTGCTCGAGGAAATGAAGGCGGAAATCTGGCCAGAGCCTACTTGCTACTAGGACTGCGTGAGCTGGGAGAGCTGTTCGAGGGAGCCAACACTGCCGAGTCTGGGGAAGGTCCCTCTGGGACCAAATAGATAGGAATTTCCATTTTTCGCCTTATAAGATGTAATAAGGCCAATGGCCATTAGTGACCTTTTCTTTCTTATTATTTAGTGTCTTTTTGGGATTCATCTACCTTTTTATCAATAAAATGAGGCATTTAGCATTCTAAGTTCTCCAAATTAACTTGCCGCTAGGCCTACCTCAGGCACAACAAGGTCCCAAAAATTAGGACGCGCTTTATATTTCAAGCACTACGTGTTTAAATATTGCGACATTTTTTCTTATGATCCTTACTGACTTATCACCTTTTTGTTTCTACTTTTTGTTTATTCCCCTCCCCAAAGGTTAGTTCGTGAACTCTGGCAACATTGTCATATTTTACAAGATCCGGGGGCCCTCCACCTACTCCTCCTCCCAGTCCTGTCAGACACAAAAGCAAAAGGAGAATGGAAGATTCAAACAACTCAGCCGAGCGGGTAGAGGTCACTCGTGGTGCTCTGGTCTCCAAGGAAAATACCTCTCAACTAGAACAAAAACTATTGAAGTTCCAAGAAGAACTTGATCAAGTCCAGAATTTGGCAAGTCTGTCATTTTCCCTCACCACTCCAGAAGTTACCTTTCCAAAAACTCAGAATCCCATACCTCCACAAAATATCCCAAAGCAACAAAACCGTCCCGCTCCTCACCACCACTGCAATACTTGCCACGCTCCCAACAATACTCCACTACTCATCCCGGAACCTTTGAACTCCACAAATGACCACTGCCACACCCAACATAATACCCCCATCTACGTGGAGACTGTGCCACACTCCGCCCAGCCCATCTCAAGCACACCCGAGTCCAATGATAAGGAATCGCTAATCAGAAATTTGGCCGAAGAGCTTAAAAGGTTGACCACCAGAATTCAAGGCGTTGAAGGAAGTAAGGGAATTGAGGGACTAAACTATGAAGATCTATGCATACAGCCCGATGTCGAACTGCCCGAGGGGTACAAACCTCCCAAGTTCGAAATGTTTGATGGTACAGGGGATCCCAGGGTTCACTTGAGAACATACTACGACAAGCTGGTTGGAGTAGGAAGAGACGAGAAGATCCGCATGAAGCTGAGGAGATGCTCTGTCTTGGTACATTAGCCATGACCCAAAAAGTGGTCGAACTGGGTAAGTATGGCGTCCGACTTCATGGATAGATTCAGGTTCAATACAGAAAATGCACCGGATGTGTTTTACATTCAGAATTTAAGAAAGAAACCCAAAGAAACATTCCGCGAGTATGCCACTCGTTGGAGATCAGAGGCTGTTAAGGTCCGACCTGCTTTAGAGGAAGAACAAATGAACAAGTTTTTTGTCCGGGCTCAGGACCCGCAATACTATGAAAGACTGATGCTAATCGAGAATCATAAATTTTTTGACATCATCAAGCTAGGAGAAAGGATCGAGGAAGGTATCAAGAGTGGTATGGTTACGAACTTTGAAGCCTTGCAAGCCACCAATAAGGCTCTACATTCTGGTGGTGCGTCCAAGAAAAGGGATGTAGGCGCTGTAATGGTTGCACAGAGAACCAAATCCCCTATCAAATACCAAACCTATCCAATGCCTCCACCCACATATCAACCTACTCCAAATTATCAAGCACCCTCACTCACTTACCAAACTCCACCACCCACTTATCAATCAGCTCCACCTCCCGCATATCAGCCCACTTCACCGAAATACTCCCAACCGGCACATGTTTACCAAGCCTACAACACCCAACCATCCCACTATCAATCACCTCCCTCACGTCAAAACTTCCCTAGACAACGACCAAACTTTGACCGCAGACCTCCCAAACAGTATACTCCATTGCTGAACCAATTAACCAACTGTACGAAAGGCTCAAAGCTGCTAGTTATGTCACCCCTATCCCTGCTATAACACCTGAAAACCCTTCTCAGTGGATCAATCCAAATAAATCCTATGCATACCATTCCGGCATGAAAGGACATACCATCGATGAATGCCGCTCTCTGAAGGATAAGATCCAGACTTTGATTGATAATAAGATCATTGTAGCAAAGGAGCCTGCTCCGAATGTCCGCAATAACCCTCTGCTAGACCACAAAGGTGGAGGTGTTCACATGATCAAGATAGAGGATGACTGGGACCCCAAGGGATCAATCGGTTTAATCACAGAAGGCGACGATCCAAAGAAGCCAGTAGTCACCCTCAACCCGATTGTGGTCCAGATTTAGCATTCTAGGGACGCTGAGGTAAACATGTCCATGCCACTTGAGATTGAAGCACCACCCTCTGCAAAGACGCCAGCACCGATTGAAGTTGTGTTTAGGTCACCAGCAAACACACCTAAACCCTTTGAAGTTGCAGTCTTACCACTTGAGAAGCCTGCTCCGTTTGGAGTAAAAATAGCCACGCCAATTCCAGTGGCAATGTCAGCCATAACACCGTTCCGTACGAAGGCTATACCATGAGACTACACAGGTGAGGCCAGAAGAAAGGGGAAGGTCAAGTTCGGGGAAACCATTGCGGCACAAGGTACGACAAGAACCGGCAGGGTTTATACCCCGGAGCATTTGGCTGAGTCTAGCAAGCAGGCCTCTAGTCGGCCAACCATCACTGAAACTGGGCCCGAT
>NW_017670347.1:923122-924530 GCF_001879085.1 Nicotiana attenuata
ACTTAAGAGCTGGCTCTTCCACACTGCACTATGATTCAATTCTGCAATATACTTGGGTGTGAGCACTGCCTGGAGTCCATTGGAGACTCTTAGGGAACTCTGACACATCCCAAATAAGAGAAAGGCTTTGGAATCTGATCTTTGGAGTTGGTTTACTTCATGCTTCAGACAGGAAGTCTGAATCAGGCTCTCCTTGGTTGTAAATTTTTAGTTCTCTGATGTAATTTTACTTTTTTCTTATTCATTCCGAGCTGTCATAATTCTTGTAATAACTATTGGGGCTGTTAGTGAAAAGGGGAGGGTCAATTATGCATGCAAAAAGGGTAGATATCATGTTCATAGGGAATATTTACACTTCTACACTCATGTATCCTGTTTTCAGCTTTCACTTCTGCATCTCATATAGAGACCATGTTTATAGGTTTCTGCACTTCTGCATCTCATATAAAGGCCATATTTATAGGTTTCTGCACTTCAGCATCTCATATAGAGACCATGTCTATAGGTTTCTGCACTTCTGCATCTCATATAGAGACCATGTCTATAGGTTCTACACTTTTGCATCTCATATAGATACTATATTTATAGGCTTCTGCACTTCTACATTATATAGAGACCATGTCTATAAGTCATTTTTGAAATGCTGCATATCATATAGATAATATGCCTATAGGACTTCCTGAATTTTGCATCTGCATCTATCACTAGGCAAACCTGTTTATAGGTTTAAATAACTAACAGCATTTTAGATACCATGCCGATAGGACTTCTGCACTCTTGTTTCGATTGTATGAAATGTTTTAAAATCAGTAACGCCTGGAAAGCATGCCTATAGGAACCATCAACTAGATCTGAATCGTTCATTCGCTTATAAGTCTAAAATCAGTAGAAACAATAACGACTGAAGAATTTATATTCCTGTAATTGACAATTTTTTTCCCTTAAAATCAGTATACTTCTTTTCTGAAACTAATAGATATCATGCCTATAGGTTTTCGTTTAACACTTAGGCAAGCCATAAGGTAACTTGTAAATTGAATCAGATTCTATTAACTACAACCAGCAGGCAGGCATGATTTGGGCTTCTTATCAGAAATATGTAATAGATCAGTTTGCCACAACTCTTAAGTTTAATCAGACCCTAATCAGTACGTCTAAGACATGCTAAACTATATGCTTATTTTATTAAGAGGTTTGTTTGAGCCTTTCTATCTATTATGTGCTTCTCCCCCACATTTGTTACATATGTGTTTGGATTGTCGCCTTAGAATTTTGTCCTTTGAAACTATAAAACCTCACATCCCTTCCCTTTAGGATTAGTAGTCCCAAATACCTACGGGGCTGATAGGATTGGGGAGGGTAATAGCATGCAATAAGAAAACGAGACTATTCCGCGCTTTAATACCTT
>NW_017670348.1:0-3058 GCF_001879085.1 Nicotiana attenuata
TTGTCCCATTTTTGTTTTGCTGGTTTGTTTTGTAGTGCGCTATTATTTTGTCCAAGTTTAGCTTCGAATGAATGGTTTTGTAATTATCAACTGAAATGATATGGATTGTATGTGTTAGACTTTCGGTTCCCCTCTTTGATTTCCTTCATGTTTTTGAATGATTTTGTTCATTAATAGACATCTAATGCATTAGGTTCACTGTTGTAGTATTATGTGTTAAAATCTGGTTCACGACTAGTTCGGTTAAGCTCTTAACGGGGTTTGCTCATGTATGGTTAGTAATGATATGCAAGTTATAACTATTGAAAGGTTTCACTCGGGGTGGGGGCAAGTATCAAGCTTAGCATTAAGCCTGTTAAGAATGTGGTGTTTATTTATCAACATATTTAATTCATGAAAGTTGTATCTAAAATAGCTAATGTCGTTCTCTTGAAGTTTTAGACTAAAGCTGTTTTGGGGTTAAATTATTTCTCTACTGTTTGGCATTGATTTCTTTCATACGTGTGGTTTCTTTCAATTTGGGCTCGTCGTAGGCTAGAAATTTATCAGCACCCTAATTTAATTAAATTTTCCTAAATTGTGAGCTCGTGGGGACTTGATCCCGAGTCCCAACTCCCGTTGGCTTCCGATTGGGCTTATGTTGAGGTCCAGCATTGGAAACAGCTTGATATGAGTTGAAAACATTTTTCCAGGGCTCATGTTGGAAGCCCAAAAAAAAATACTGAGGGCCAGAATTCTTTTTGAAGTCATAATTTATATGTGTAATGCAGGCTTAAGCCGAAATTTCAAGGCCAAAGATTTGTCATAAGTCAAAACCTTTTTTTTTTAAGATTATATAGGAGCATGGAAATTGATTTGCAATATGAATTTAGGTTTTCGAGCTAGGTAGCGGGTTCAAATTAAAAGGGTCCCTCCTTTTGTTTGAATTCGGACTTGAACTCGAGGCCCAAATTTATAAATGTAAATTAATTAGGCCCTTTTAGAGACAAAAATAAATAGAAAAATCATAGTTGCATTAGGTTGGCCTTTAAATAAAAGTGAGATGAGCCTCGCCAAACAAAATGCATAAATCGCAGGGCCCTCATTAAATGCTTTATTAAAAATATTTTAGAAATTTGGGACATGCCATTTAGCGAATTTTCATGGCTTCCCGCAAAGTTAATAAGGCGCTAGCCACTTTAGGCACGCTTTTAATAATTTTACTTTCCTAAACTCGGGTGCGCATTTCATGCAACCCAAATCCAAATCCCAAAACGTTGAATAAGAGGTGTTTAGGATCCGGGTGCATTTCATGTGACGTGATCCAAAAACACGCTCTTAAACGGCGTTCACTTTCGTAAAAACAAAATAAACTAAAAGCGGTAAATAATCTTAAAATTGCACTATAGGTTTAAATATGTATAAAAACCAGATTTTAGCCATTTATGATAATTTAAGCGACCGTGCTAGAACCACGGGATCCGGGGGTGCCTACACCTTCCCTCGGGTCAACAGAATTCCTTACACAGAATTTCTGGTTCGCAGACTCCAATTGGGAAGTCGAAATTTTCCTCGATTTGGGATTTAAATTAAATCGGTGACTTGGGACACCAAAAGCCAATCCTATCCCAAGTGCCGACTCTAAAAATAAATAAATGATCCCATTTCGAATAATGTCACTTTAAATGGAAAACTCCCTTATACATTTATCCTTCGGGGTAGGTGTGTAAAAAAGGAGGTGTGACACCTTACCATTACAAGCTCCTCATTATCATATTGATACCAGAACATGGAACTGCACATTTTAAATCATAACACCTATAAGGTACCTTTCTAATCAAGACCAACTTCTATACAATCAAGAGAAAATACCTTATTTCCACAATACTCTCGGTCTTTAATGTGGCATCTTATACTTATAGGATTTTTCCATAACACATTCACGGAGTCAACCCTAACCTACAAACTTATCTAACAAGGATGACGGCTAGATACCTCGTATAAGCTAACTATCCTTTAACATTCACCTTCTATAGTTTACACCAGGATGATATACAAATGATCTCCACCTACCTTCTTAGACATAGACATATGAAAATACAAATTTATAAGGAACAACTATGGGGAAACATCATACTCCTAGTGCGACCTAATGGGAAATGCGCTTACGTACCCTTCATTATCAATTCACATAACATCTACATGGGAAAATTTTGAGAATAACCAGTTCACCCTCCTGAATTCTAAATCTCTACTCGAACACCCACGCTAAACCTTGATGACCTTCGATGATTACTTTAAGATGTGCTATCATAAACTGGCCATAAAACTACCTATCGAACATATGTGATCACACGGGGATGATCCCCATTTGACATGTTTGGACCTTCAATACCTAATAAATTTAATGCAATGAGGAACACAAAGTTCAAGATTGTGTTGGAGTTATCCAGGAATTCATTAATGCGCTGAGTAGAGTACTTTCTGAGGTTATATGCTAAGGGACATGAAAGTTACAACTAACAATGCTGACATGGTTAATCACTGTGACGACGTCAATTATTACACAAATGAGGCATAGGGGTAAGTAGTACATTGGCAATAGGAATCATCAAGGAGGAATATTCAAGTACATGACCCAGTCATTTCCTAGAGTGAAGGGAAAATCAATTCATACTCTGGTACCTTGAATGCGATATGGGATTCAAAATACATGAAGTGGAATTACACTCCTGACGTTAGCTGACACAAGGAATCTATGCCATATGCCCATGAGGATGAAAATGAAGTTGAAACACTTATGAGATTATCACAACTCAAACAGCGTAACCCTCCCTGACAATTGACCCTATATGAGAGAACTAAAGGTACGACAACTTGTCTTCTAAATCAATATGCTCATGATATGTGCAAAAATCTCAAGGCACTGAATCTCCCCCTTTCACGAGTAGAACCACATAGCAAAGACATCTAAATGTTGGGATGAAATCATGTATTGTTTAGAGGCATTCTAATGGTTAATCATGATGCTTCGGGGAGAAAGACAAATGACACTCCTATTCACCCAAGGAGGTGTACT